>NC_057812.1:57538208-57838208 GCF_018294505.1 Triticum aestivum
CGGCCGCCGCTAGCCGCCCTCGCCGCATGACCATGTCGCCGGCGCCTCCTCCTCGCCGGTCTGCCTCCTCTTCGCCGGGTCGTCGCCGTCGTCCTCCCCAACCACCATTGCCCCGAACCCTTTGAACCCCCTCCCCGTGAGCCCCCGTTCTTCTCCTCCGCCTCATCCCGCGCATGCGCTCGCCAGCGACATCGCGCCCGCACGCGCTGCGCCTGCGCCGTGGCCGGCTCCCTGCTCCAGGCCGCGCAGAACCGCGCACGTGCCCGCACCCCGAGCTTCTCTCTCCCCCTATCCCCGCGCGCCCGTCAACCGCGCTTGCGCGCCCGCGCTCGCTCGCGGCCTCGCCTTAGCTCTGTCGTGCCGCTCCGCTGTCGCGGCTCTACTCCACCAGCGCCACTCGTCTGCGCCACGCCTAACGCCGCCACCCGCCTGTGCTGATGCATGCTGCTACGCTGCCACCGCGGCTGCACTACGCCGCCCCCGCGCGCCTCGGCCCTCGCCTACGTGTGCACACATCCCCTGCCCTCCGCCCCTGATCCGATGCGGTTGTTACTACCGCGCGCACCTCTAGGGTGTCGCCCGACGCTCCCCCGCCCCCCGGTCCCTTTCGCTGGCCGCGGCTCCGCCGCACTGGCCCTGCCGACGACCATCCGCCCTGAGGCCGCCACCGGCCGTGGGCATGACCTCGCCGTTGCTGCGAGCGAGCGCCCTCTCGGCCTCCGCTCCACCCTGTGCCCGTTTGGCCCCTAGGGCCTATGACGAACGGGGCCCACGCCCAGAACGGTTTTATAAAAAAAGAAAAAAGGAAAATAATAATAATAACAAATTTAATTAACTAATTAATTAATTAATTAAGTTAATTAATCATATTTAATTAATCTAATTAACATGTTTTTTAATTAAACAGTAATTAGTTTAACCTAAACCCTAATCAACCTAACAGTGTATGATAGGTGAGTCCCACTGGGCCCACACGTCAGTTTGATAGGTGGGTCCCACTATGCATCTGTTTGCTTAATATTTATTGTTTCTTCCCCCTCTTCTCTCGCTAGACACCGAGATCGACGCCGCTGCTACCCAGTATGACTATGGTGTTGACGACCCCTCTCTCTTGCCAGAGCAACCAGGCAAGCCCCCCCCCCCTTGATCACCAAATATCGCCTACTCTCCTCTATACTGCTTGCATTAGAGTAGAGTAGGATGATACTGCTTTCCGTTAATCCTATTCTGATGCATAGCCTGTCATTGTTGCTACAACTGTTGATACCTTACCTGCAATCCTAAATGCTTAGTATAGGATGCTAGATTATCATCAGTGGCCCTACATACTTGTTAGTCTGCCATGCTATACTATCGGGCTGTGATCACTCGGGTGTTGATCACGGGTTTTTACTATATATACATATTATACATGTTCTGACTAAAGTCGGGTCGGCTCGTTGAGTACCCGCAAGTGATTCCAATGTTGGGGGCTGAAGGGGCAGGTGGTTCCACCCAGGTAGTGGTGGGCCTGGGTTCCTGACGGCCCCGACTCTTACTTTGAGGCGGAGCGACAGGGCAGGCAGAGACCACCTAGGTGAGAGGTGGTCCTAGCCCTGGTCGGCGTTTGCGGTTACTTCAAAATAACACGCTTAACGAGATCTGGGTATTTGATCCGAGTCTGGCTACTGGCCTATACACACTAACCAATTAGGCAGGGACAGTTATGGGCACTCGACATCGTGGTATCAGCCGAAGCCTTCGTGACGTCAGCGACTGAGCGGCGCACGCCGGGTTGGACTGGAACGCCTGCTCTTGTATAAGGGAGGCTAGGTCTGCTCACCGGGCGCGTTCGCAACATGCAGGTATAAAATGGGCGATGGGCCCAGACCCCTGCGCCATAGGATTTAGACCGGCATGCTGACCTCTCTGTTGTGCCTAGGTAGGGCTGCGGCGTGTTGATCTTCCGAGGCCGGGCATGACCCAGGGAAGTGTGTCCGTACAAAGGGGATCGAGCGTGTTGGGAAATATGGTGCACCCCTGCAGGGAAGTTAATCTATTCAAATAGCCGTGATCTTCGGTAACACGACGACTTGGAGTTGTACCTTGACCTTATGACAACTAGAACTGGATACTTAATAAAACACACCCTTCCAAGTGCCAGATAAAATAGGTGATCGCTCTCTCACAGGACGACGAGGGGAGGATCATCGGTTAGGATTATGCTATGCGATGTTATTTGGTGAACTTACCATCTAATCTCTTCCTCTGCTGCAAGATGGAGGTTACCAGAAGCGTAGTCTTCGATAGGACTAGCTATCCCCCTCTTATTCCGGCATTCTGCAGTTCAGTCCACATATGTTACCCCCTTTTCCATTTGATACCAATGCATACATATGTAGTGTAGCTCCTTGCTCCCCCTTTTCGCCTTTCCTATACGCGATTGCTGCGACCAGATATTAGAGTCCAGGAGCCAGACGCCACTGTCGATGACGACTACTACTACTCGGGAGGTGCCTACTACTACGTGCAGGCCGCTGACGACGACCAGGAGTAGTTTAGGAGGACCCCAGGCAGGAGGCCTGCGCCTCTTTCGATCTGTATCCCAGTTTGTGCTAGCCTTCTTAAGGCAAACTTGTTTACTTATGTCTGTACTCAGATATTGTTGCTTCCGCTGACTCGTCTATGATCGAGCTCTTGTATTCGAGCCCTTGAGGCCCCTGGCTTGTAATATGATGCTTGTATGACTTATTTTATTTGTAGAGTTGTGTTGTGATATCTTCCCGTGAGTCCCTGATCTTGATCGTACATGTTTGCGTGTCTGATTAGTGTACGGTCAAATCGGGGGCGTCACAAGTTGCTATCAGAGCCGACTGCCTGTAGGAATCCCCCTTCCACACTCCTTGGCCGAAGTTGAGTCTAGACATTACAAAACTTTTTACTAACATGACTGTGTGCCTTACGGGCCCACGTCGCCATTTGGGTGGTATTAGGATCTTTCACTCCTCGATCCTTACTCTGGGACTCTGAACTCTCTTCTACTCGGGTTAAATGATTTTACTAACTCTAACATTAGGATCCCATGACCACGTTCACCCCAAAGTTGGATAAGCCCTAGTTGTTCTTTAGAGTATTATTTTGAACCTTATCCACACTATCATTTGACTCCTTTGAAACATCTTTGTTTTCAGATGGAACCCACGAGACAGGTTGTGCGCCACACGACGGCCATTGGTGCCTCAGGATCACCTGCTGTGTTGGTTGAGATGATGACCTATCTGGGTTATCGCTGGTACCCTGAGTACACTGTCTACGAGGAGTACCAGGACTTTAACCAGGAGCAGTACCGTGCCATCGTCTACCTCTACTATCGGGAGTATGACTCCACTACCATGCTGCACACTGCTCATGGTGTTGGAGTGACTATCGACATGGCGGTCCACAATGCTGCGCTGCTCTGACACGTCTTCGTGGAGAGTATCGGGAGTTGGACACCTCCCCTTTCAGGCACATTGCTATCGCATCCGATGTTGGTGTGGAGGGGTACTACACTGCTGCCTACTCCACTGTCACTCGAGAGCCCATCTACCATCAGAACCTGGTTCTGCATGCTGATGGGCCGGATAGAGCTAACCGAGCTCTTCGCCACAAGTTGTACACCACCCATCAGCACCTGTACCATGCTCTAACGCTATTGCACCCTGTCCGATCTGGTGATCTGTCGCGTTCTGTGATCTACCCTGCCAGGGCCGTGATGCCCCAGGGCGTCGGCTGGCCAGATGTGGGAGGCTACTCTCCCGCACTTGGTCCTCTTCTGCCACCTGCGCGTCGGGTTCTACACCAGAGTATCCGCGGACCCCAGGCTACTCACGTGGAGGACTTCCCTTCACGTCACTACCAGCTGTCAGGCTACACCTACGTCCACAGTTCCTCCTGGGATTGATGTAGGCTTGCTTGTTAGTGTTAGTTGCATTCACCGTGAGCATGCGTGCCGCCTATGATGTTCTTAGCCTATGTACTGAATTCTGTGTACCGAACTCTATGCATGATCTCTTTTGTAAGATATGCCAACTACTATGTAGTATCTATCGTGTTCCTTTCATTATGCATGTTTCATCATGAATGATTCTTGTCCTTGCAAAATTCTCAATGCTGAACTACCCTATTATATATTAGAGGGATGGTTAGACCAGGTGGTCGTGGTCGTGGTGACCCTCCCCCACCCCCGCCTGAGTACATGGCTGGGATGATGCAATAGTTTGAGCTGAATCGCCAGTTCATGGAGAATATTATGGCTCAGTTTCCTCGCCCCAATATGAATCAGCAGCCAGCCCAAGTGACTCTGCAGGATTTCATGCGTCTCAACCCAACTGTGTACCATAGCTCAACTCAGCCTCTGGATGCTGATGACTGGCTCCGTGACATCACCTATGAGATGGAGTCTGCTGATGTAGCCCCTGCTAGTTATGTCACCTTTGCTTCCTTCTTCTTGAAGGGACCCGCTGCTTAATGGTGGGACGGTCACAGGCGTACTCTGCCAGTTGGAACAATCATCACCTCGCCAGACTTCCAAGCTGCTTTCCGTGCCCGCTTCATTCCTCAGGGAGCCATGGACCGGAAGAAGCGCGAGTTCGGCAACCTCACTCAGGGCAACAAAACTGTGGAAGCTTATCAGCGGGAGTTTCTGGATTTCTCCCGTTATGCTGAAGAAGACATTGCAACTGATGCACACAGACAGGAGAAGTTCCGTGATGGCCTTCAAGCTGACATCAAGCTCGCACTTCTAGTGCATGACTTTGTTGATTTCGCCACCTTGGTGAACAAGGCCATCAATGTTGAAACTGGTCTGCATGAACACCAGAGCTCTCACAGGCGCAACCATGACACGGGCTCATCTTCGGGCCTGTCCTCGCAGAAGCGTAGGATATGGATTCCCAACAGCATGTACCAGCCAACTACACCTACTCCAAGGCAGTCCTATGTTGCACCGCGTCTGCCTCCCCCACCAACTAGGCAGCCAAGACTTCCAGCTCCACCACCCCGAGCTCCTGTTCCCACTCCCAATAATGGTTTGTGCTTCAGGTGTGGTCAGCCAGGACACCGTGCTAGGGAATGCAACCAGAACCAGAATAAACTAGCTCTCCAGCAGCTGGTTGATAACCCACAAGTATAGGGGATCGCAACAGTTTTCAATAAGTAAGAGTGCCGAACCCAATGAGGAGCTAAAGGTAGAACAAATATTCCCTCAAGTTCTATCGACCACCGATACAACTCTATGCATGCTTGACGTTCACTTTACCTAGAACAAGTATGAAACTAGAAGTACTTTATAGGTGTTGTTGGATAGGTTTGCAAGATAATAAAGAGTACGTAAATAAAAAGTAGGGGCTGTTTATATAAAGAAACAATAAAGTAAATATAGCAAGTGTGGAAATTGCCCCTAAGCAATTGACTACTTTACTAGACCGATAACAAGTATTATGTGGGAGAGGCCACTGCTAGCATGTCATCCCTGACTTGGAATTCTATGCACTTATGATTGGAACGATTAGCAAGCATCCTCAACTACTAATGTTCATTAAGGTAAAACCCAACCATAGCATTAAGATATATTGGTCCCCCTTCAATCCCGTATGCATCAATTTCTATGCTAGGTTGAAGCTTCTGTCACTCTTGCCCTCCAATACATAGTCCTATCAACATACAACTAACCCTAGGGTGTGATCCATGCGCGCAATCATATGATGGGCACCAAAGGACAGCAACATAACCACAAGCAAATTGAATCAATCATAGCAATTCATCAACCACCGATGGGACAACGAAAATCTACTCAGACATCATAGGATGGCAACACATCATTGGATAATAATATGAAGCATAAAGCACCATGTTCAAGTAGAGGGTACAGCAGGTTGCGGGAGAGTGGACCACTGTAGATAGAGCGGGGAAGGTGATGGAGATGTTGGTGAAGATGGCGGAGGTGTTGGTGTAGATCGCGGTGATGATGATGGTGGCCACGGCAGCGTTCCGGCGCCACCGGAAGAGAAGGGGAGAGGGGGCCCCTTCGTCTTCTTCTTCCTTGACCTCCTCCCTAGATGGGAGAAGGGTTTCCCCTCTGGTCCTTGGCCTCCATGGCATGGGAGGGGCGAGAGCACCTCTGAGATTGGATCTGTCTCTCTGTCTCTCTCTGTTTCTGCGTTCCTAGATTCTTCCCTTTCACCGTTTCTTATATTCCTGGAGATCCGCAACTCCGATTGGGCTGAAATTTTGACACGATCTCTCTCCGGAAATTAGCTTTCTTGCGGCGAAAGAAGGGCACCAACCGCCTTACGGGGTGGCCACGAGGGTCAGGGGCGCGCCCCCTACCTCGTAGGCCCCTCGAGCATCGTCTCGCGTGGATTCTTCTTCCCAAAAATCATATATATTCCAAAAAAATCTCCGTCAGTTTTTATTCCGTTTGGACTCCGTTTGATATGGACATTCTGCGAAACAAAAAACATGCAACAAACAGGAACTGGCACTAGGCACTGGATCAATATGTTAGTCCCAAAAATAATATAAAAAGTTGCCAAAAAGTATATGAAAGTTGAATAATATTGGCATGGAACAATCAAAAATTATAGATATGACATAGACGTATCGCTGGTCATGGAAGCAGCCAGCCTCGCAACAACAATGCCAAGTCTTATGGTCGTCTGCATGCCAACCACGTTGATCTGACTGAAGTTATAGACCAGCCCGCTACCGTGATGGGTACACTCCTCGTAAATTCTGTATCAACATCCGGTTTATTTGATACAGGAGCATCACATTCATTCATATCAGTTGAGTTTGCATTTATGCATGGCATTAAATACGAAGAGATGAACACTGCGATAGTGGTACAAACTCCTACGGGCCAATGTCAAACCTCTATGGTTAGTCACAACGTTCCCGTTGAAATTGAAGGACTGAATTCCTTGCCTCTCCCATCATACTGAAGTCCTATAGCATTGACCTCACTCTGGGAATGGATTGGTTGAAAGCGCACACTGCTTCTATAGTTTGCGCTACTAAGACCGTCCATCTGCTACACCCTTCCGATGAAATAATAAGCTATAATGCTCGTCTAGTTCAGAATGCCGAGGCAAGGCTTTATGCCTTGAATGCATTGAACGTTGCACCACTCGAGGGCATTGAAAACATTCCCGTCATTCGTGAATTCCAAGACATCTTTCCAGAAGAACTTCCAGGGATTCCCCCTACTAGAGCTGTTGAATTCATCATCGACTTGAAACCAGGCACCACTCCTATAGCCAAACGACCCTACAAGATGCCGCCACATGAACTCATTGAGCTTAAGGAGGAAATCGACAAATCTCTTAGCAAAGGTTTCATTCCCCTAGTTGCTCTCCTTGGGGAGCACCTTCTCTCTTTGTTAAGAAGAAGGATGGGACAAACCAATTAGTCCAAGATTATCGACCTATTAATCAAGCCACTATTCAGAACAAATATCCCCTCCCTCGGATTAATGATCTTTATGATCAACTGGCTGGTTCATCAGTGTTCTCCAAACTCGACTTGAGGTTGGGTTGCCACCAGATCGGTGTTCGTGAAGAGGATATCCCAAAGACCGCCTTCGTGACTCGGTATGGATCATACGAGTACACCGTCATGTCATTCGGCTTAACGGATGCTCCTGCCACCTTGTCTTGTCTGGTGAACTATATATTCATGGATTACCTCGACAAGTTCGTCATGGTTTATCTGGATGATATCCTTGTATTTTCCAAGAACAAAGAAGAACATGTTGAACATCTTCGTCTTGTGCTGGAAAAGCTTCGAGAGCATCAACTCTATGCTAAGTATTCCAAGTGTGAATTCTGGCTCCCCGAAGTAACCTATCTTGGGCATGTCATATCCAAGGATGGTATTGTCGTCAACCCTGAACGAGTCCAGGCTATTCTCGATTGGACTCCTCCGAAGAATGTCAAGCAAGTCCGAAGTTTTCTCGGTCTCACCAGCTATTGCTATCGATTCGTCGAGAACTTCTCCAAGATTTCCAGGCCTCTGACTAATCTGTTGCATAAAGGCGTCAAGTTCCAATGGACAGACAAGTGTCAGGAAAGTTTCCAAGCGCTCAAAGACAAGTTGACTTCTGCCCCAGTGCTTGCTCCACCTGATACTAAGAAGGACTTCGTCATTTACTGCGACGCTTCCCGTCAAGGATTAGGCTGTGTCCTAATGCAAGAGCGCAGAGTGATTGCTTATGCCTCTCGTCAACTATGCCCTCATGAAGAAAACTACCCAGTTCACGACCTCGATCTTGCTGCTGTCATTCATGCACTCAAGCAGTGGTGACATTACCTTCTCGGTAATCATTGCGAGATCTTCACCGACCACCAAAGTCTGAAGTATCTATTTACTCAGCCAGACCTGAACCTCCGTCAGCAGAGATGGATGGAGACTGTTGCAGACTTTGACGTGGGTATATCCTATACCCCAAGCAAGGCTAATGTAATGGTTGATGCCTTGAGCCGCAAGTCTTACTGCAACCACCTCTAGGTTCACAAAGTTCAGCCCTCGCTTGTTGAAGAATTCAGAAAGCTGAACCTCCACATTGTTCCCCCTGGTGCACTCGCTCCACCTCCCGAGGAGTTTCGCAAGATGAACCTTCGTGTTGTTTCCGAGGGTTCCCTCAATACCCTAGCTGTCGAACCAGATCTCTTGGACTCCATCAAGAGAAATCAGGGATATGACTCTCAAGCCCACAAGATTAAACGCCATCTAGCAGAAGGAAAGCCCTCATTCTTCACTGTCGCCGATGATGGCGCCTTGTACTTCAAAGGCCGCCTAGTGGTGCCATGTTCAGAGAAAAACCATGATATGACATAGGAGGTTATGAAAGAAGCTCATGATACGCCTCTGTCCATCCATCCTGATAGTACAAACATGTACCAGGATATTCGTCAAAGATTCTCGTGGTCTAATATGAAGCAAGACATTACTTGTTATGTTGCTGAGTGTGACGGTTGCCGTCGTATCAAAGCAGAACATCAAAGGTCTGTTAGAACTCTGCAACCTATCTCTACTCCTGAATGGAAATGGGACCATGTTGAAATGGACTTCGTCATTGGATTTCCCAAATCGCAGAAAGGTAATGATGCTATTCTTGTCGTCATTGACCGGCTTTCTAAAGTTGCACATTTTCTGGCAATCAAAGAAACAATCGCTGCTAGTCAGCTTGCAACTCTCTACATGTCCAGAATAGTTTGACTTCATGGTATTCCACTGGTTATCAGTTCAGACCGTGGTAGCTTGTTCACTTCAAGATTCTGGGCAAGTTTCCAAGAAGCTATGGGAACTCATCTGTCATTCAGTACTGCGTTTCATCCTCAGTCGCAAATAGAGGTTGAACGTGTCAACCAAGTTCTCGAAGACATGCTTCGAGCTTGTGTAATTTCCTTCGGCAAGAAATGGGAGGAATCTCTTCCATATGCCGAGTTCTCTTATAATAATAGCTATCAAGCTAGTCTGAAGATGTCCCCCTTCGAAGTGTTATATGGACAAAAGTGTCGGACCCCTCTGAACTGGTCAGAAACTGGGGAACGTCCACTCTTCGGTCCGGATATTATCCAACAAGCTGAAGAACAAGTCTGCATTATTCGTGGGAATCTCAAGACTGCTCAGTCACGTCAGAAAAGTCAGTATGACCGTCATCACAAAGACATGGTCTATCAACCTGGCGAAAAGGCTTATCTTCGAGTTACACCAATGAAGAGTGCTCACTGCTTCGGGATCAAGGGCAAGCTATCTCCTCGCTATATTGGCCCATTCACTATTCTCTAAAGGCGTGGAAAAGTGGCGTATCAACTGGAGCTTCCGTCCAACCTTTCTCAGGTTCACGATGTGTTCCACGTGTCACAACTCCTCCGTTGCTTCAAGGATCCAATCCGAGCCGTGGATCATGAAGTGCTCGAATTGCAACAGGACCTCTCCTATAAAGAGCATCTGGTCCACATACTTGACCAAGCTAAACGCCACACACATCAAAAGGCGATCAAGTTCCTCAAGGACTGGTGGTCGCATCACTCTGAAGATGAAGCCACTTAGGAACACGAGGATTGCCTACGTGATGAATACCCCACACTGTTTCCTTCTACCTCCTAAATCTCGGGACGAGATTTTTTGTAGTGGAGGAGTTTTGTAACACCCGGATAATCATGCTACAGTAATCCCACGTTAACGATGCCACATCACCTCAGTCACTATAGTTAATCTCGGGTTAGTTCAAAACCGATTCAAATTCAAATTTAAAATAAAGTTAAATAATAAAAGTTTTCAAACATTAAAATAAAAATGTTCGGTTTGTACTAAATATTACCTAGATAATTATGGTGTAAAAGACACAGTTTTACAAAATGCCTAAATAAACTAAAATGATTTAAAACAGAAAAGTAAATAAATAAAAAGAAAACAAACTAAAAAAAGGAAAGAACCCCCCCCCCCCCCCGGGGGGGCTCTGGCCCAGCAGGCCACGACCCACTAGGCCGGCCCATCTCCTCTCCATAACCCCCAATCCCCCCGGTCAACCACCGACACCCCCACTCCCCGCAAAATATCCCCCCTGTCCTCCCGATTGGATCGGGATCGTGGAGGGGGAACCGGCCGCCACTAGCCGCCCTCGCCGCACGGCCACGTTGCCGACGCCTCCTCCTCGTCAGTCTGCCTTCTCTCCGCCGGGTCGTCGTCGTCGTCCTCCCCAACCACCATTGCCTCGAACCCTATGACCCCCCCCCCCGTGAGCCCCTGTTCTTCTCCTCCGCCTTGTCCCGCGCCGAACCGCGCACGCGCCCGCACCCCGCGCCTGTCTCTCTCCCCTATCCTCGCGCGCCCGTAGACCGCGCTAGCGCGCCCACACTCGCTCGCGGCCTCGCCTCTGCTCCAGCAGCGCCGCCCATCTGCGTCGCGCCTAGCGCCGCCATCCGCCTGCGCTGCTGCCCGCTGCTGCGCTGCCACCGCGGCTGCACCGCACCGCCCCGCGCACCTCGGCCCTCGCCTACGCGCGTGCGCATCCTCTGCCCTCCGCCCCTGCTCCAATGCGGCTTGCTGCCGCCGCGCGCACCTCTACGGTGTCGCCCGACGCTCCCCCCGGTCCCTCTCGCTGGCCGCGGCTCCGCCGCACCGGCCCTGCCGACGACCATCCGCCCTGAGGCCACCACCGGCCGTGGGCATGACCTCGCCGTTGCTGCGGGTGAGCGCCCTCTCGGCCTCCGCTCCACCCTGCGCCCGTTTGGCCCCTGGGGCCTATGACGAACGGGGCCCACACCCAGAACGGTTTTATAAAAAAAGAAAAAAAGGAAAAAAATAATAATAATAAATTTAATTAATTAATTAATTAACTAAATTAATTAAGTTAATTAATCCTATTTAATTAATCTAATTAACCTGTTAGTTTAATTAAACAATAATTACTTTAACCTAAACCCTAATCAACCTAACAGTGTATGACAGGTGGGTCCCACTAGGCCGACACGTCAGTTTGACCAGTCAATGTCTCTGTTGACTGCTGACGTCATGCTGACGTCAGCGCGCACTGTTTTGGACAATGTTGATTTAAATAATTAAATAAATCCTAAAATTGATTTAAATCTTTTAAAATCAATATAAAATAAACCGTCGCTCGGATGGAAAAACTTTGTACATGAAAGTTGCTCAGAACGACGAGACGAACCCGGATACGCAGCCCATTCATCCGCCACGCATCCCCGACGTAGCGACCACGCAACTTTCCCCCTCCGATTCATCTGTCCGAAAATGCGAAACACCGGGGATATTTTCCCGGATGTTTCCGCCCTTCATCGGTACCACCTCATACCGCGTTAGGGCACCCCTAGCACCGCTACTTGTCATGTCATGCATCGTTATGCATCTGTTTGCTTAATATTTATTGTTTCTTCCCCCTCTTCTCTCGCTAGACACCGAGACCGACGTCGCTGCTATCCAGTACGACTACGGTGTTGACGACCCCTCTCTCTTGCCAGAGCAACCAGGAAAGCCCCCCCTTGATCACCAGATATCGCCTACTCTCCTCTATACTGCTTGCATTAGAGTAGTGTAGCATGTTACTGCTTTCCGTTAATCCTATTCTGATGCATAGCCTGTCATTGTTGCTACAACTGTTGATACCTTACCTGCAATCCTAAATGCTTAGTATAGGATGCTAGATTATCATCAGTGGCCCTACATTCTTGTCAGTCTGCCATGCTATACTATCGGGCCGTGATCACTCGGGTGTTGATCACGGGTTTTTACTATATATACATACTATACATGTTGTGACTAAAGTCGGGTCGGCTCGTTGAGTACCCGCAAGTGATTCTGATGTTAGGGGCTGAAGGGGCAGGTGGTTCCACCCTGGTAGTGGTGGGCCTGGATTCCTGACGGCCATGACTGTTACTTTGAGGTGGAGTGATAGGGCAGGCGGAGACCACCTAGGTGAGAGGTGGGCCTGGCCCTGGTCGGCGTTCGCGGTTAATTCAAAATAACATGCTTAACGAGATCTGGGTATTTGACCTGAGTCTAGCTACTGGCCTATACGCACTAACCAACTACACGGGGACAGTTATGGGCACTCGACGTCGTGGTATCAGCCGAAGCCTTCGTGACGTCAGCGACTGAGTGGCGCGCGCCGGGTTGGACTGGAACGCCTGCTCTTGTATAAGGGAGGCTAGGTCTGCTCACCGGGTGCATTCGCAATGTGTAGGTGTGCAATGGGCGATGGGCCCAGACCCCTGCGCCATAGGATTTAGACCGGCATGCTGACCTCTCTATTGTGCCTAGGTAGGGCTGCGACGTGTTGATCTTCCGAGGCCGGGCCCCTTCCAAGTGCCAGATAAAACTGGTGATCGCTCTCTCACAGGGCGACGAGGGGAGGATCATCGGTTAGGATTATGCTATGCGATGTTACTTGGTGAACTGACCATCTACTCTCTTCCTCTACTGCAAGATGGAGGTTACCAGAAGCGTAGTCTTCAATAGGACTAGCTATCCCCCTCTTATTCTGGCATTCTGCAGTTCAGTCCACATATGTTACCCCCTTTTCCATTTGATACCAATGCATACATATGTAATGTAGCTCCTTGCTTGCGAGTACTTTGGATGAGTACTCACGGTTGCTTTGCTCCCCCTTTTCCCCTTTCCTATACCCGATTGCCGCGACCAGGCGTTGGAGTCCAGGAGCCAGACGCCACTGTCAATGACGACTACTACTACTCGGGAGGTGCCTACTACTACGTGCAGGCTGCTAACAACGACCAGGAGTAGTTTAGGAGGATCCCAGGCAGGAGGCCTGCGCCTCTTTCGATCTGTATCCCAGTTTGTGCTAGCCTTCTTAAAGAAAACTTGTTTACTTATGTCTGTACTCAGATATTGTTGCTTCCGCTGACTCGTCTATGATCGAGCTCTTGTATTCGAGCCCTCGAGGCCCCTGGCTTGTAATATGATGCGTGTATGACTTATTTTTTTTGTAGAGTTGTGTTGTGATATCTTCCCATGAGTCCCTGATCTTGATCGTACCTGTTTGTGTGTATGATTAGTGTACAATCAAATCGGGGGCGTCACAGGCCATAAGACTGACTTCTGCTGCATCCAGCAACCGAGTGATTCTCTTAATGATGGATTCTATGTCCTACACCAGATGCTGGAGTACAGACGGGATCACCAGAACCTTCACAAGTCACCTACATCCGGCGATGCCCATATTCTGCAATGGGCAAAGAACTTAGGAGATATCGAGGATCATCGACTTCGAGCTGAGTTCTATCACATCCAGCGCGAACTTGCCCAAATCATCATGAAGGAGGTCGTCGAAAAAACAGGGATGTTCTACGAAGAAGGACAAATGTCGCAGAGCCTTTCACTAAGCTCGGGGACTATCTCCCTGACTTGGATGGATGGCACGACATGGAGTGATTGTCGATATATGACAATGTGTCTGTTTAGTCCATACAATCTGTATGACAAAACTTTGAATTATGCACGATGAAACTTTATTTGTGATGTAATTAAACTGTCCTCCTCGACTAGCGAAGATCACTCTAGTTAGGGCATTTTGGGTACGATGAACTTTATTATTTATGCTTATGATATGTTGCTTCTATTTTTGCCAAGTCTCTCTCTTTCTGTTGCTCAACTATATATGTTGCATATCATTGACTCATGTGACGATGCAGGTGTATAGATCATCGATGGCGAAGAAGTGCTACGCCAGGAGTATACAATGAGTGGCTGGAATGTCAGGACTAGGTGTACCGGTTTCCGGTTTCTGAGCGACAGCCAGTAGTTAGTTTAGGTTCACGCAAAGTGATAGCTCTTCTCACGTATATCATTGTTTAGATGGATGACGATGTAGTTGCAAGTAATCGAGATTTGTATCGCTATTTTCGAGATGATGATGAGAGACCACTTTGTGTTGGATGATGATTATGATGATGACATGATTTGATGAGACTATTTGTATATATATGCTATGATTACATTTGTATGTGTATAATATGCTAAAGATTATTGTATAAAGCCTATTCAAATACAAAACAAATATGCTGAAAAAAATACTAAAATTAGCAGTAGCGAGTGGAGAAAAGTTAGCAGCAGCGCCATAGTGGCAGTAGCGCGTCCAGGCAAAGCGCGCTAGAGCTATTAGCAGTAGCGAGCTTCCACGAAGCGCGCTGCTGCTACACTTGTATAGCAGTAGCGTGGGTGTGCACGCGCTACTGCTACGGGTTAGCTGTAGCGCCTTATTAGTAGCGCCAGTCCCCGCGCTACTGATATATATACCTAGAACCAGCGTTGCTGCTAGCCTTTTTCCTAGTAGTGTTGGCACGGTGAGATCTTCCCAAAAAACCCAAGCCGTCTTTCTTTTTCCGTCCTTACTTCCCCAGAAATTTTTTCGAAGCATTGTGTTTACCTCATTACAAAGTCCTCAAGGTAGCAGGAAGCATGACATAGAGTAAGTTGCGATCGCCTGGGCAATAGACTTTATCAAAATTCCATTCCCCAACGACGCCATACACCTTTTTATCCATCCTTGAACCATTTCCCACAATCTATCTTTTATGTATTTAAATGAACCATTCTTACTTTTTTCCACATCTGACGGCAGACCAAGGTACTTTCATTCAGTGACTCATTTGGTACAGTGAGTATAGATTTGATAGAGTTCCTTCTAGACTCCGGGCAGCCCTTACCAAAAAAGATGGAGGATTTTGACAAGTTCACTCTCTGTCCCGAAGCATTGCTGAACTGTATCTCTAATAATAGTTGATGCCGCGTCATTTGCTTTGAACATGAATAAGCTGTCATCAGCAAACAACAAATGATTAATGGGACCTCTGTGCGCTGGGAGAAGATGCAGTGCGCCTGTTTGGGCCGGCCCACATCCGGGCGGCCTGTTTCTTAAATTTCATTTTTTATATTTTTATTTTTCTTTTCTGTTTTTGTTTTTCCTACTAAATAATTGGGACTTCAAAACAAACTCAGAATAAAAAAATCGAAATTTGAATTAAAGGTTTAATAAATCATAAAATGTTTGGGAATTCAAAAAATGTTCGCAAAATTATTAAAAAATTGCTTATAAAAAAATTGTTCAAAATTTTGAAAACAATTTGGGAAATCAAGAGATGTTCATGATTTTTTAAAAGTTCAAGTATTAAATATTTTAATGAAATTGAACAAAATTTCACCAATTGAAAAAATGTTCATGAATGGAAAAATATCCTAAAAATTCAAAAATTGTTCGTGACTTACAAAATAGTTTATTCGTTCATAATATGTTCGCTCATTCAAAAAATGATCATGCATTAAAAAAATGTTTGTTAAATCAAAAAATGTTTGTGAATTTCAAAAAATACACCAATTTTCAGAAAAATGTTCGTCGATTCCAGAAAATTATTTAAAAAATGTTTACAACTTGGTAAAAAAAATGTTTGCAAATAGTATAAAATGTTCATAATTTCATAAATATTCATAATTTCAAATTCAAGAGTTTAAAAAATGTTCATGATTTCACAAAATTGAGAGCGATAGTGCATCTAGATGGTGCAGCAAAATGTGGTCATGACCATTGGAGATTATTATTTTTCCCTTGCAACGCACAGGCCTTTTTGCTGATATATTCAACGAACCGAGTCCCAAAAATCTGCATACAAGGTCTATTATCCCTCATGCTAATGAAGAGCATTGTACACGACACAAAATAGACTCTAAAATAACATAAATGGCAGAAAAAACACCACCACTTTCGACCCAATAAAACACATGCTGGCATAGCCCCCCTCAAACCGATGAGCTACTCATTTTTACATCATTATCTCATGCTATTTCGGGAGTAGGGGAGGGGGTCGACAATAGATTATATTCACCCCCACACCCTAGGTTGAGTTGGATGGCTACCAATTTCTCCCCCATCCCCCCGCACAGCTGCACTCGAACACTGAGGAGACTAGGTTTTTGGCTCTTGGACAAGAATGAGGTGCCTGCTCTTCCTCGAAAATGAACTGAATCAAAGAGGGGGAAAAGGGACGCACGAGGCTACACAGTGCCTTACTGTCCGTGCGTCGAATTCGGCTACACACGAGACGATATATTGCCTTACTGGCCGTGCGCCGAAGTCAGCTACACACGAGCATACACGGTGCCTTACTGGTGGTGTGCCGAAGTCGGCTCCCCCACCCACTCTCTCACACACACACTCAGCAACCCACCCCCTCTAGAAATGACTCACAACTGAAAAGGACACCCCCACACGAGTCGAAGGCCAAACAAGAGTGGGCGACCCACAACCCGAATAAAAAGGCAAACGACAAATAATCCCAACATACACTTTCAAGTGACAAACAAATGAGGGACACCTGCGACGCTGTGATTTGTGCATGATCGGACAGCCACAAAATTCAACCTAAAGCCAAATAAGAAACAACTGGTTTTTAGTAAAAGTGTATATATTAGCAGAAAAGAACATCGATGCTGACAATATTTAAGAATCCAGCGATATTAATTTAGGAGACAAGACAAATTCTAAAGAAAATTACACTTGCTAGACTTTTCATAGAAAGGGCTACGACGTGAAGACTCACTACTCAAAGATAGGACAGTGTAATTTTAAGGAGGTAACTGCGGCTCCCTCCACATTTTCGCATCCAGGCTTGGGACCGGCAAAGGCAGTGTTAAACCACAACAATACAAAACACAAGTCACACAGTCACACAAGCACACACACAATCAAGCAAATGCAATCCACACACAGTCACACAAGCACACACACAATCAAGCACTTGCACACAAGAAAGACAAAGAAACAAACATAGATATGGGCACATCACACACACAGTCACACAAACACAATGTAGCACTTGCACACAAGAAACAGACAAAAACAGACATAGATAGGGGCACATCACACACATGGAAAGAAACAGACATAGACAGTGGCCAAAAAACAAAGCTAATACATGCAAGACTGAAGTATACTAAGAAAGTTAATAATAAGCTCTTCCTTCTTTAGAAAACAAATTCTGGGAAACCATGTACGCTTTGTGGTTTTTAAGAACTTGCTTTATTTAGGATGAGCTGCACCAACTTTAATTTCAGATGGAAAATTTGAAATTAAACCCTTATCATCACCATCATCCTCGTCATTTGAATCATAACTAGCAAGACCAAGAGAGCAACTTTAGGAGAACTTAGCCCAGTTCCATCAGAGCTAGCATTGTTTGGCTTAGCAGGGTCTACAACTTTAGTTGTGGTCTTGACTTTTGATTCTCCCAGACCAAGCTCCTTTGAGCTAGAGACACCTGTGGTCTCATTTGCTGCAAGACAGAGGTGATAATCAGCAATGTAATTTACCCATTTACATTAAGTTTTAGTATAATTCACTCATGTTCAGCTGAAGAATCATCTTCAATCATAACTCGGTTGCGATCTCATTAAAAGGATCATGAGTAACCTGGAAATGAAAAAAGTACAGAAGTAAGAAATGGCAGTCTTGCTGAATTAGAACATAAGTACTGCTAACCCTAGCTAAATAAGTAAATAACCTCCATGCAATGACAAACCTTCAGAAGAACTTCTGTCAACACACGTTTAATTTCCTTGTTGATTGTTGCTATCTGTGTCGCTTTGACTTCATCCTGCAAATGATTCAAGTCCAGTATATCGACTTGAAATGAGGACCATGTTAATATCCAAGTCGAATATGAACAGGAACAAAAAAGAGTGTCTGTGTCCGTAGGGAATGCTTCAGATACACTACCAACACCAAATGCTGCCGGTGGAACATAGTTCGAACGAGAGAATGCTCCGGTATGCAAAGTAGGATCCATCTGTAACTGAATAAAAAAATAAGTACCACTGTATCAATGATGCAAGAAATTATATCAGAGTAATAAACATGTGATGCTTGTGGTGGTACTTTAGCTGAATGAAAATATCCAACTGTTGCAGATGCGCCCCATGATTGAGTTGATGTTGGAACCGTGCCATGTTCAGAAACTGCTGTAGGAACAATGTCCTTAGCAACACAATAAAGAGCAAATGTGACATGTCCAGATCCACATGTCTGTACCTTAAATACTCAGAAAAGCATTATTCTAGTGACTGGACAACAGTAATACAAAAATAGAATATGATATCCACATAAGAAATAAAAGAACACACATAGGCATGGGATGCATTGGATGCCAAATCAGCCACACAACATAAATGACACAATTGGCATATCAAGATCACAGTTTGACACTATAAAACTTGAGCCTAACTGTACATACCTTCCTATAACTACATATTTCACATGATTGAGTTAATTGCGTTTCTAGCCTGTAAGGAACACACATTATGCTACGAAACTGGGAAAAAAAATCACGAAATGACATTAAAAATAATATGAGGAACAAATCAATCAATAATCAGAAAGCAAAAGACGTTGTTGAGCCCCACACTCATGGTTCAGGCTAGGCCATACCGTCGTTGGGGTGATAGACCCACCTGCCACCGTCGATCCTGCCGTGCAACAATCTCAGAGAAAAGTGTGTGGTGTGTGCCACTGCTGGCCACGCGCAAATGAGGCGGAGGTGGAGTTGGCTGCACGTTCGGAAGGTGAGATTGGGGGGTCGGCCGGGGGCAGAACCGAAGGAGTCACGCGAGCGAAGAAAAAAAGGAAGATTTTTTAGGGCTAAAAAAAGGAAGATTGAGGGCAGGACGGACACGGTTAGCCTAGACGTGCTTTGCACAAACTCCGGTTGGATCGAAGAGGTAGCAAGTTGGACAACGGGTCGACCGAACCACATACGTTGTATTAACGATTGACCCACAACTTATGAAGAACTACAAAATCTTCCTACCTTTAATATTGTTATAGCAAGGAAGGATGCATTTCAAGCTTGAATCCCACATTATCTTAAGATTCTCTATTCGATTAGGACAATAACCTAAACCATGGATTTCCACACTTCCAAGGCAAACAATACAAAGGAGGTACTGCAGCTCCCTCCACATTTTCACATCCGGGCTTGGGACCGGCAAAGGCAGTGTTAGGCCACACCAATCAAACATTCAGCAAAGCATACAAGCCACACACACACAGTCAAGCCACACACAATCATAGTCAAAATGCAATATTCACACACACACATAGTGACACATCAGTCAAATGCACAATATTCACAGTCACACAACACACAGTCACACATCACAGTCAAATGCAATATTCACACACAGTCACACACATAGTCAAACACACAGTCACACACACAAACAGTCAAGCCACACGCACACAAGAGAATCACAGACAGTCAAACACACATTCACATACACAAAAAGTCAAGCCACACGCACACAAGAGAGTCACAGACAGTCAAACACATAGTCACACACACAAACAGTCAAGCCACACGCACACAAGAGAGTGAAGCCACACACACACACAGACAGTCAAGCCACACGCACACAAGAGAGTCAAGCCACACATAGTCAGACACACACAGAATGGAGCACTTGCACACAAGAAACAAAAAGAAATAGACCGAAGTAAATACATGCAAGACCAACGTAAACTCAGAAATCTATAAAGAAATTTCAGAACCTGAATGACTAAACTGATTTCTCTCAAGGGGTGAGGATGACTCAGATCTTCATTCCTGAAAACGAGAAGCTGGTTAGAGGTTGATTAGGCGATTATCTTCATCACTACCCACAAGTTTGTAGGCCTATGGACGGAAAAGAAATGTTAAATGTGTTCTTGTTCTACTTACTAGAGAAAGCAAGGCATGTAACATGAGCAATATTCTTATAGAAATTCTGGCTAAGGTAAGCCATTCATACCTAAAAAATTATACGTTTCAAGTTGACAACAGTGGTTGCCTCTCATCGCTTTCAAGCCGATGGCTAGCCTGAAATGACATTAGCAACTTAAAATGTGAGTGACCAATGTAAATGATGTTCCTATTATTCTTGAAGAAAGAAAAGTAGCTTACGTCATGAGCAGCACCAACAGTCATATTAGAAAAGAAGATTTAGATAACCTGTGATGTAATAAGCATCATATGAGTCAAATATACATGGAAATCATTTTATGATCATAACAGCATAAGTAATTATTCATGTATGTATATCAAAGTTCTCAAGGAATCAAGGATTCAGTATAAAAAAGTCAGACAAACTGATCAAAATTCATGCCCCGGCCATTTGAAAGGATAGAAACTTACCAATGATTATGTGTATCTTGCAACTCCAATAATTCACTTGGTTTGTCGTCTTTGACTTTAGATGTAGGTGAGAAGAACCTAAGAACAAATAGAAGTTACACAAACAGAAGTACCCAATTCCTGCAATGTTCAGATGTCTGGTACACGGTATGATGTCCAGGAAAGAATGAGGAAGTGGCAAGGGCTAGGAATCTGGTAACAAAGAGGACCAAGGCTAGGCTATACATTATCCCAATAAGATGTAAGTTGTTTGGCAGTACCTTCTAGGAAGAACTTGTGCTATTTCTGCCCATTTATTCCCATATACCCAATGGGCATTAATCAGTGCATGTTCCTCCTCAATAGTCCAAGCTTCTCTCCATATGTATGAATTCATTTCAAAATCAGCTTCATATTTACCAATCAGCTCTTCACATAACCAAAGTGTGTTTCTGAATTAGTAAACATTCCCTGTTTGTCTTACACAAAGGGGGGAATGCATCTAAGCAAACCATAAAAATAAAACAATCAAAACAGTACCTCTCTTGACATTGCTTGCCTATATGTCCACCTTGCAATGAGACCGTTTTGTTGGTACTGGATTTTGAGCACAAATATCAGGTGCCAATAGGTAGTTATGGATATAGCACATCTAAAAACTTAAGTAGCCAGAAGTAGCAAAATTTGGCTAAATAACTTCAGGCATCAGCACTGCAAAATGTAAAGAACGTAAATGTACCTGCATTGTATGCAAACCCAAACCATCAGTGTCCTTAGCAACACAATAAAGAGCTAATGTGACATGTCCAGATCCACATGTCTGTACCTTAAATACTTAGAAAAGCGTTATTCCAGTGACTGGACAGAAGTAATACAAAAAAGAGTATGATATCCACATAAGACATAATCATAAAAAAGTATAGAAAAAAGAATAGTTTTAGGTCTGTTCACATTCAACAAGCAACAATCAATCGTGACATATAGAACACAAGTTATACAAGCCACACCATCAAATAAATGCAATATTCACACATAGTCACACACACACACACAAACACACACACACTGTCAAGCCACACACATATTCACCATCAAGCCACACACAATCTTACACACACAGTCAAGCCCACACACACAATGAAGCCACACACACAATCAAGCCACACACATAATCAAGCCACACATACAGAGTCAAGCCACACACATAATCAAGCCACACAGAGTCACACACACAGTCAAGCCACACACATATTCACCATCAAGCCACACACGATCTCACACACACAGTCAAGCCCACACACACAGTCAAGCCACACACACAATCAAGCCACACAAATAATCAACACATACAGACTCAAGCCACACATATAATCAAGCCACACAGAGTCACACACACAAAATGGAGCGCTTGCACACAAGAAACATGCATAGATAGGGGCACAAATAGAAAGCTAATGCATGCAAGACCGAAGTAAACCCAGAAAATTATAAAGAAATTCCAGAACTTGAATGAGTAAACTGATTTCTCTAGAGGGGTGAGGGTGATTCAGATCTTCGTTCCTGAAAGGGAATAATAATATGTTCCACTGAGACTGTTGAACCAAAGAGAAACCATGCAGTTAGATGAAGGATTCTAACTAACCAGTTGGGAAAGTGGATCCCGGGGTAAATATTTCAATATGAACTCCCTTTGACATGAGTATCTTGGGTCTGTATTACGTAGAACTCCATGACCATAGCCAGGAACAACCTATGGATGCAGCCAGACATCAGTAATTTATAATTTTGACTTGTAAGTTCAAATAAGATCGACAGTGAAAAGCAACCTTAGATCTCTATGTTAGATCTCTTTTTTAGCATTCAACTAGAATAGTTTAGCAGTGCAAACTTCCGATAAACTCATAAACAATAGTCAATGTTAAATCTCAGAATAGTCTATTGTTATGTGGTTTAACCGATGTATATTGTTATACGCCATAGGAGGGTCGGCCCTCCCCCTCCTCCACTCATTTATATACGGGGGAGGGGGCACCCCGTAGACACACAAGTTGATCATTGATCTTTAGCCGTGTGCGGTGCCCCCCTCCACCATAATCCACCTCGGTATCGTAGTGGTGCTTAGGAGAAGTTCTGTTCCGGTAGCAACATCATCATCGTCATCACGCCATCGTGCTGACGAAGCTCTCCCTCGAAGCTCTACTGGATCGTGAGTTCACGGGACGTCACCGAGCCGAACGTGTGCAGATCACGGAGGTGTCGTATCTTCGGTACTAGATCGGTCGATCGTGAAGATGTACGACTACATCAACCGTGTTTTCATAACGCTTCCGCTTATGGTCTACGAGTGTACGTA
Organism: Triticum aestivum; assembly: GCF_018294505.1. Lineage (NCBI taxonomy): Eukaryota > Viridiplantae > Streptophyta > Magnoliopsida > Poales > Poaceae > Triticum > Triticum aestivum. The sequence continues at coordinate 57,561,261 of NC_057812.1, forward strand.
GATGATACTCTCCCCTCTCGTTGCTATGCATCACCATGATCTTGCGTGTGTGTAGGAATTTTTTTGAAATTACTGCATTCCCCAACAGTGGCATCCGAGCCAGGTTTATGCGTAGATGTTATATGCACGAGTAGAACACAAAGTAGTTGTGGGCGTGGGTATGTACATATTGCTTGCCATCACTAGTTGATTCTTGATTCAGCGGCATTGTTGGATGAAGCGGCCCAGACCGACATTACGCATACGCTTACGCGAGACTGGTTCTACCGACATGCTTCGCACACAGGTGACTAGTGGGTGTCTCTTTCTCCAGCTTTAGTTGAATTGAATTCAATGAACAGGGTTCTTTCTGAAGATCAAAAAGCAATCACTATACCGCATTGTTGTTTTTGATGCGTAGGTAAGAATGGTTCTTGCTTAGCCCATAGCAGCCACGTAAAACTTGCAACAATAAAGTAGAGGACGTATAACTTGTTTTTGCAGGGCATGTTGTGATGTGATATGGTCAAGACATGATGCTAAATTTTACTGTATGAGATGATCATGTTTTGTAACAGTTATTGGCAACTGGTAGGAGCCATATGGTTGTCGCTTTATTGTATGAAATGCAATCGCCATGTAATTGATTTACTTTATCACTAAGCGGCGGCGATAGTCGTAGAAGCAATAGTTGGCGAGACGACAATGATGCTTTGATGGAGATCAAGGTGTCAAGCCAGTGGCGATGGTGATCATGACGGTGCTTTGTGATGTTTATACCGGAGTACCAGATGGATATCAAAGGCACAAGATGATGATGGCCACATTATATCACTTATATTGATTGCATGTGATGTTTATCCTTTATGCATCTTATTTTGCTTAGTTCGACGGTAGCATTATAAGATGATCTCTCACTAAATATCAAGGTATAAGTGTTCTCCCCGAGTATGCATCATTGCTACAGTTCGTCGTGCCGAGACACCACGTGATGATCGGGTGTGATAAGCTCTACGTTCACATACAACAGGTACAAGCCAGTTTTGCACACGCGGAATACTCGGGTTAAACTTGACGAGCCTAGCATATGTAGATATGGCCTCGGAACACTAGAGACCGAAAGGTCGAGCGTGAATCATATAGTAGATATGATCAACATAGTGATGTTCACCATTGAAAACTACTCCATCTCACGTGATGATCGGACATGGTTTAGTTGATATGGATCACGTGATCACTTAGATAATTAGAGAGATGTCTACCTAAGTGGGAGTTCTTAAGTAATTTGATTAATTGAACTTTAATTTATCATGAACTTAGTACCTGATAGTATTTTCCATGTCTATGTTGTTGTAGATAGATGGCCCGTGTTGTTGTTCCATTGAATTTTAATGCGTTCCTAGAGAAAGCTAAGTTGAAAGATGATGGTAGAAACTACACGGACTGGGTCCGTAACTTGAGGATTATCCTCATTGCTGCATAGAAGAATTACATTCTGGAAGCACCGCTAGGTGACAAACCCGCTGCAGGAGCAACGCCAGATGTTATGAACACCTGGCAGAGCAAAGCTGATGACTACTCGATAGTTCAGTGTGCCATGCTTTACGGCTTAGAACCAGGACTTCAACGATGTTTTGAACGTCATGGAGCATATGAGATGTTCCAGGAGTTGAAGTTAATATTTCAAGCAAATGCCCGGATTGAGATATATGAAGTCTCCAATAAGTTCTACAGCTACAAGATGGAGGAGAATAGTTCTGTCAGTAAACATATACTCAGAATGTCTAGGTACCACAACCACTTGACTCAATTGGGAGTTAATCTTCCTGATGATAGTGTCATTGACAGAGTTGTTCAATCACTGCCACCAAGCTACAAGAGCTTCGTGATGAACTATAATATGCAAGGGATGGATAAGACGATTCCTGAGCTCTTCCCAATGCTAAAGGCTGCGGAGGTAGAAATCAAGAAGGAGCATCAAGTGTTGATGGTCAACAAGACCACCAGTTTCAAGAAAAGGGTAAAGGGAAGAAGGGGAACTTCAAGAAGAACAGCAAGCCAGTTGCTTCTCAAGTGAGGAAACCCAAGTCTAGATCTAAGCCTGAGACCGAGTGCTTCTACTGCAAAGGAACTGGTCACTGGAAGCGGAACAGCCCCAAGTATTTGGCGGAGAAGAAGCATGGCAAAGTGAAAGGTATATTTGATATACATGTTATTGATGTGTACCTTACTAATTCTCGCAGTAGTGCCTGGGTATTTGATAGTGGTTCAGTTGCTAACACTTGCAACTCGAAACAGGGGCTACGGATTAAGCAAAGATTGGCTAAGGACGAGGTAACGATGCGCGTGGGAAATGGTTCCAAAGTCGATGTGATCACCGTCGGCACACTACCTCTACATCTGCCTTCGGGATTAGTTTTAGACCTAAATAATTGTTATTTGGTGCCAGCATTGAGCATGAACATTATATTTGGATCCTGTTTGATGCGAGACGGTTATTCATTTAAATCGGAGAATAATGGTTGTTCTATTTATATGAGTAATATCTTTTATAGTCATGCACCCTTGATGAGTGGTCTATTTTTACTGAATCCTGATAGTAGCGATACACATGTTCATAGTATTGAAGCCAAAAGATGCAAAGTTGATAATGATAGTGCAACTTATTTGTGGCACTGCCGTTTAGGTCATATTGGTGTAAAGCGCATGAAGAAACTCCATTCTGATGGACTTCTGGAATCACTTGATTATGAATCACTTGGTACTTGCGAACCATGCCTCATGGGCAAGATGACTAAAACTTCGTTCTCCAGAACAATAGAGCAAGCAACAGAGTTATTGGAAATCATACATACTGATGTATGTGGTCCAATGAACATTGAAGCTTGCGGCGGATATCATTATTTTCTCACCTTCACAGATGATTTGAGCAGATATGGGTATATCTACTTAATGAAACATAAGTCTGAAACATTTGAAAAGTTCAAAGAATTTCAGAGTGAAGTGGAAAATCATCGTAACAAGAAAATCAAGTTTCTACAATCTGATCGTGGAGGCGAATATTTGAGTTATGAGTCTGGACTTCATTTGAAACAATGCGGAATAGTTTCACAACTCACACCACCTGGAACACCACAGCGTAATGGTGTGTCTGAACGTCGTAATCATACTTCACTAGATATGGTGCGATCTATGATGTCTCTCACTGATTTACCGCTATCGTTTTGGGGTTACGCTTTAGAGATAGCTGCATTCACATTAAATAGGGCACCATCTAAATCCGTCGAGACGACACCTTATGAACTATGGTTTGGCAAGAAACCCAAGTTGTCGTTTCTTAAAGTTTGGGGCTGCGATGCTTATGTGAAAAAGCTTCAACCCGATAAGCTCGAACCCAAATCGAAGAAATGTGTCTTCATAGGATACCCAAAGGAGACTGTTGGTTACACTTTCTATCACAGATCCGAAGGCAAGATATTTGTTGCTAAGAATGGATCCTTTCTAGAGAAGGAGTTTCTCTCGAAAGTAGTGAGTGGGAGGAAAGTAGAACTTGACGAGGTAATTGTACCTTCTCCCTTATTGGAAAGTAGTTCATCACTGAAATCAGTTCGAGTGATTCCTACACCAGTAAGTGAGGAAGCTAATGATGATGATCATGAAACTTCTGATCAAGTTACTACCGAACCTCGTAGGTCAACCAGAGTGGTACGGTAATCCTGTTCTAGAAATCATGTTACTTGACCATGACGAACCTACGAACTATGAGGAAGCGATGATGAGCCCAGATTCCGCAAAATGGCTTGAGGCCATGAAATCTGAGATGGGATCCATGTACGAGAACAAAGTATGGACTTTGGTTGACTTGCCCGATGATCGACAGGCCATAGAGAATAAATGGATCTTCAAGAAGAAGACTGACGCTGACGGTAGTGTTACTGTCTACAATGATCGACTTGTTGCGAATGGTTTTGGACAAGTTCAAGGAGTTGACTACGATGAGACCTTCTCACCCATAGCGATGCTTAAAGTCCGTCCGAATCATGTTAGCAATTGCCGCATTTTATGATTATGAAATTTGGCAAATGGATGTCAAAACTGCATTCCTTAATGGATATCTTAAAGAAGAGTTGTATATGATGCGACCAGAAGGTTTTGTCGATCCAAAAGGTGCTAACAAAGTGTGCAAGCTCCAGCGATCCATTTATGGACTGGTGCAAGCCTCTCGGAGTTGGAATATACGCTTTGATAGTGTGTCAAAGCATATGGTTTTATACAGACTTTTGGAGAAGGATGTATTTACAAGAAAGTGAGTGGGAGCTCTGTAGCATTTCTGATATTATATGTAGATGACATATTGTTGATCGGAAATGATACTAAATTTTTGAATAGCATAAAAGGATACTTGAATAAGAATTTTTCAATGAAAGACCTCGATGAAGCTGCTTATATATTGGGCATCAAGATCTATAGAGATAGATCAAGACACTTAATTGGACTTTCACAAAGCACATACCTTGATAAAGTTTTGAAGAAGTTCAAAATGGATCAGGCAAAGAAAGGGTTCTTACCTGTATTACAAGGTGTGAAGTTGAGTCTGACTCAATGCCCGACCACTGCAGAAGATATAGAGAAAATGAAAGGTGTTCCCTATGCTTCAACCATAGGCTCTATCATGTATGCAATGTTGTGTACCAGACCTGATGTGTGCCTTGCTATAAGTTTAGCAGGGAGGTACCAAAGTAATCCAGGGGTGGATCACTGGATAGCAGTCAAGAACATCCTGAAATACCTGAAAAGGACTAAGGATATGTTTCTCGTATATGGAGGTGACAAAGAGCTCGTCGTAAATGGTAACGTCGATGCAAGCTTTAACACCGATCCTGATGACTCTAAGTCACAAATCGGATACATGTTTTTATTAAATGGTGGAGCTGTCAGTTAGTGCAGTTCCAAGCAGAGCATTTTGGCGGGATCTACGTGTGAAGCGGAATACATAGCTGCTTCGGAAGCAGCAAATGAAGGAGTCTGGATGAAGGAGTTCATATCCGATCTAGGTGTCATACCTAGTGCATCGGGTCCAATGAAAATCTTTTGTGACAATACTGGAGCAATTGCCTTGGCAAAGGAATCCAGATTTCACAAGAGACCAAGCACATCAAGAGACGCTTCAAATTCCTCCGTGATGAAGTCAAGAAGGGAGACATAGAGATTTGCAAGATACATACGGATCTGAATGTTGTAGACCCGTTAACTAAGCCTCTCTCACGAGCAAAACATGATCAACATCAAGACTCCATGGGTGTTAGAATCATTACAATGTAATCTAGATTATTGACTCTAGTGCAAGTGGGAGACTGAAGGAAATATGCCCTAGAGGCAATAATAAAGTTGTTATTTATATTTCTTTATATCATGATAAATGTTTATTATTCATTCTAGAATTGTATTAACCGGAAACTTAGTACATGTGTGAATACATAGACAAACAGAGTGTCACTAGTTTGCCTCTACTTGACTAGCTCATTGAATCAATGATGGTTATGTTTCCTAACCATAGACATGAGTTGTGATTTGATTAACGGGATCACATCATTAGAGAATGATGTGATTGACTTCGCCCATCTGTTAGCTTAGCACGATGATCATTTAGTTTGTTGCTATTGCTTTCTCCATAACTATACATGTTCCTATGACTACGAGATCATGCAACTCCTGAATACTGGAGGAAAACTTTGTGTGCTACCAAACATCACAACGTAACTGGGTGATTATAAAGGTGCTCTACAGGTGTCTCCGATGGTGTTTGTTGAGTTGGCATGGATCAAGATTAGGATTTGTCACTCCGATTGTCGGAGAGGTATCTCTGGGCCCTCTCGGTAATGTACATCACTATAAGCCTTGCAAGCGATGTAGCTATTGAGTTAGTTATGGGATGTAGCATTACGGAACGAGTAAAGAGACTTGCCGGTAAAGATATTGAACTAGGTATTGAAATACCGATGATCGAATCTCGGGCAAGTAACATACTGATGACAAAGGGAACAACGTATATCGTTATGCGGTTTGACCGATAAAGATCTTTGTAGAATATGTAGGAACCAATATGAGCATCCAGGTTCCGCTATTGGTTATTGATCGGAGACATGTCTCGGTCATGTCTACATAGTTCTCAAACCCATAGGGTCTGCATGCTTTAATGTTCGGTGATGATCGGTATTATGAGTTTATGTGTTTTAATGTACCGAAGGTAGTTCGGAGTCCCGGATTTGATCATGGATATGACGAGGAGTCTCTAAATGGTCGAGACATAAAGATCGATATATTGGACGACTATGTTTGGACATCGGAAGTGTTCCGAGTGAAGTTCGGGCATATACCGGAGTACTAGGGGGTTACCGGAACCCCCCCCCCCGGGAGTTTAATGGGCCTTAGTGGAAAGAGAGGAGGGGCTGCCAGGGCAAGCCGCATGCCCCCTCCCCCTCTGGTCCGAATTGGACTAGGAAGCACTACTAGGGAAAAGCCTAGCAGTAGCGCGGGTTTTGGGTGTATGAGTAGCGCGGGCGCCCGCGCTACTGATACGGCGCCACAGCTAACTTGTAGCAGTAGCATGTGTTGACACGCGCTACTACTATACATGGTTAGCTGTAGCGTGCGTTGTTGTACAACGCTACTGCTAATTATCTGTGGCGGGTCTTATACCCCGCGCTACTACTATTACTTTCAAAAGCAAAAAAAATATCTCGATCCCGTGCGTGTTGTCAATGGCAGCAGTTGTTCGATCCAGTGATGGTTGGGGTTGCCGGAGGCATGAACGAGCAGCGGCAGACCAGATCCGACGGTGGCTGTTGGAGGAGGGCCTGTTTCCATGGAAGAGCAAGGCAGCGGCGTGGGGCTCCTCTTCCCGACCATGCCAGATATGGTCGTCCATGGTGACTACCTGCACGGGCATGGACATGGGATTGTGAGTCAAACCAGAGGGAGAGAGAGAGAGAGAGAGAGAGAGAGAGAGAAAGAGAACCGAGGGAGAGAGGAAGGAGATGGAGGGACTAGCGGGGCTGGTCACCGGTGCTTAGGTCTCCGGCATGGTGGCGCGAGGCGGCGGCCTCCTAGATGTCGGTGGAAGACCGGCGAGCTCCTAGATGCCGGTGGCATGAGGAGGTGCCCTCTTTCGGTGCCATGGAGGAGGAGGGGCACATGGGCAAGAGGTCAATGTGAGAACGTATGGAGAGAGAGAGAGAGAGAGAGAGAGGAGGGAGTGGCGGAAGAGAGGAGGGATTTGGGGGAGGGGGAGGTCGACGGGTGGGGAAAAGGTGGTGGGTGCGGATTAGCAGTAGCGCGGTATGTAAAACATGCTGCTGCTAAGAAAGTAGCAATAGCGCGCTTTCGGTACAAGCGCTACTGCTAACCAGAACCAAAAGTGTGCCCGATTTGAAAATTAGCGGCATCGACCTCCGAAAAACCGCGCTACTGCTACAGCTATAGCAGTAGCGCGGCTCGCGGCACCGCGCTGCTGCTAAATGGAGTTCGGTGGGCATTGTCGGTCCATATTTGTAGCAGCGTGGGTTACGCCGAGCGCGCTACTGCTAAGCACTTGTCAGTAGCGGGTTTTCCACACCCGCGCTACTGCTAATTAGCAGCAGCGCTCCTTTTTGAGCCGCGATGCTGCTAAGATTCTGTGTATAGGGTTTTCCCTAGTAGTGAAGGGGGGGCGGTGCCCCCTTTCCTTCTCCCTCTTTCCTCCTTCCTTCTCCTACTCCTACTACATGTAGAGGGGGGAATCCTACTCCCGCTGGGAGTAGGACTCCCCATGGGGCGCGCCATAGGAGGGTCGGCCCTCCCCCTCCTCCACTCCTTTATATACGGGGGAGGGGGCACCCCATAGACACACAAGTTTATCATTGATCTTTAGCCGTGTGCGGTGCCCCCCTCCACCATAATCCACCTTGATAATATCGTAACGGTGCTTAGGCAAAGGCTTGTTCCGGTAGCAACATCATCACCATCATCTCGCCGTCGTGCTGACGAAGCTCTACTAGATCGTGAGTTCACGGGACGTCACCGAGCCGAACGTGTGCAGATCGCGGAGGTGCCGTATCTTCGGTACTAGATCGGTCGATCGTGAAGATGTACGACTACATAAACCGCGTTGTCATAACGCTTCTGCTTACGGTCTACGAGGGTACGTAGACGATACTCTCCCCTCTCGTTGCTATGCATCACCATGATCTTGCGTGTGCGTAGGAATTTTTTTTAAATTACTGCGTTCTCCAACAGCAACGGGTTGTAAATATTCTAGTGGTTTACTATCCTTTGTGTCAAATATGTATCTTTAGAAGGCGCAAAAAAAGAAGAAGAAGAGAACTCTTTTTCAATAAAAATTCCTATTAGTAACCATCGTTGTTTATATCGCCACTAGATATTAGAAAGGGATGCAAGCTGGATTAAGTGGCGGGGGACAGAAACAAGGAAAATGCTTCGATTGTTTCCCATAATGGATCACATGCATATGGATTATATAAAAGGAAGCTTTGCCATGGATCGCATGCATGGTCGCTGCTAGATTTTAGAAGGGCATGCGAGGTGGATTAAATGGCGAGAGTGGCGAGGGAGAGATCAAGGAAAGTGTTTTGATTGTTTCTTGTAATTAAGAATCACGTACAATTTATAGAAGGAAGTTTTGATGAAAACGAGAAGGGATAAAAGATCAAAAAATCGATAGAGGGTGGGGGAATAGCGTACAGGGGGTAGACGAGGAGGTGGGACGAACGTAAGATGGGAGAGGGAATCTTATGTATCTTTTAGGTAGTAGAGATTTGTATTCAATTATAATCATTTGTTCAATTGTTTTACTGACTTTATTATTGATTATTAACTACTGCATAGTGTATCTTATGCAACATAAGGGTTGACTTCAACAATTTATGCGGTAACATTATGTACTTTGAGAAATAGGGAGAGAAAGAGAAAGGAGGAGGGGGCGTGGTAGGTGGGGTCTTGGGGCTGTCCGGCATGGTTGGTGGAGGCATGGGGCCAGGCACGTGGTGGGTGGGGCGTGTAGTGTGTGTATGGAGCAAATCGTGGGGTTGCGTGGTGTGCGTGCGGACCAGATCGTGCCATGTCATCGATCCGTGGGTTGTGTTTTCTCTTTGCCGTCTGCATTTTTTTCTACAGACTTCAAAGTGAGTCTTTGCTGTCAGCCGTTCTTTGCCGTCAGTAGTTGTCGGCAAAATTAATCTTTGTTGTCTGCCCCGATGAAATGCTGACAGCAAACCTCCTGTTTCATGTAGTGAACAATCCCCCTTTTATGTGTCTTCGACAAGGTTAGCATAAGTAGTGGAGGGCTTCTCTCCGACACTCTCGATTGACAGCTCGTTTACTAAGTCGGAGGGGTTAGTAGGTTTCGGGATGATCTAGCTGCATCTTAATGGTGTGGTCATCTTTGCAGCATATGGGTATATGTTTCAATGCAGTGATGCTCTTGAATCGGTGATTAACACAATAATGGAAGGTCATTCTCTTACAATCTTGATGGTGTTTCAATTTGATTGTGCGGTTGCTTTAGATGCATTGGTAGGAACAACGCTTGATCACTCACCCTTTGGCCATTTGTTGATTGGGATTAGATGTCTAGTAGAACTCATAAGTTTATCCTTCAAAATGTTGATCGTCATCAAAATAGGGTTCCACATTGTGTTGCAAATTTTGGTAGAACTGGTGGTAACACCACCTACTAACTGTGCCAAGTGCAAGAGTGTAATTCACACCCCGTATTAGCTGGTTGTAACCCTAATATTGAGGATTTTGGTATGTGGAGGGTTAGGATTTTCCAGAGGAATTCATCCAATTCCTGGGTTGGAACCCCAATATTGAGAATTTTGGTGTGTGGAGTGTTAGGATTTTCCATAGGAATTCATCCAATTATCGGGCATAATGTGATGATCAGGAGATAGGTAGGCCCATAAACGACAATGACTTGTGGCTAGTGTGATGAGGAGAGATAGACGTCCTGGTGAGAAGAGATAGGGGTTGTCGAAATGCGAGGGATTAGCATGGTGAAAGCTGGCAATAGCAAATCCTCCCTCTCCCTCTCCGCTTGATGCCTGTGGAGGAAACACCAATTCATCACCTTCGCCGGAGGCGCCGACGCTTGAGCAGCCATTCCCTACCGCGGACACACTTCTACCTCAACCCCGACGAGCACCGCGAGTGTCTCCAGGCACTTTCTCTCCGAGGTAGAATCTCCGTTCCATTCCGTCGCTGGTTGGTTTCGAGCCGACATTGTCAAAGTATGCGTGCTTGGGATTGGATCCATGTGCTGCCACTCGGATGTTCCGTCGCTGATGTATTGTAGTTGTGGGGGGCACAGATCTAGCCCAGCTTCCTTACTGGAGTTGGTCAACTTTATCTGACGATGCAAGCGAACCCAATCCTGATCCCTGACAAATGTCTGGCCAAATGCAGGCTTCATCTTGTGGCTTGTGACATCACCATGTATCTGAAACATGCTGGCATTTCAGTTATCTGGATTGTGATACTGGGTTCTCATTCAGTCAAAGAAGACATGAGCACCCTGCAGCTCTTCTAGTCAGCTGAAGCAAACTTCTTGCTTGTGTTTCTTCTCGAGCAGTTTCCATGCCTTGTTGGTCAGACCGATGGGAGGTTGGATGTCGGCGTGAACAGCTTGCATTCAGGGATTCAGAGGAGTGTCCGGAAGTCCGGAATGGAAACCCAAGTGCTTTCCTCCTAGCTAGAAATGGAATGAAGACAATAAATTCAGTCACTCAGACAAGGGACTCTTTGCTGCAGTAGTGTCGAACTAGTATGGTGTGCCTCCATATATAACAAATGAGGCAGAGGCCGTGTAAAGGCTCGTCGATTATGGAGAGTTGTGTTGCTGGCACTGGACAGACGACATGTCTGGATTATTGGCAGCAAACTCGTGCACGAGCATGTAGTTTGATTTCAGATCATGATCATGAGATCGGTAGGTGTGATGAAACGGCGAGAAATGAAGAGTTGGCTGCTGATTGCTTGCTGCTGGAAGGAACAGTTGACTTAGCTTTGGAGGTTCCAGGGCCATGCTTATCTAGTGAGCATCGCTGGCATGTTTCTAGTTTCTACTACCACATTAGCATGTGGTTGTTTGCAATCTCAGGACAATCCACATGATTTACAATTTCTTACTGCCACATTAGGTGCTCCTAATGAGGGAAATCACACTATCATCTTCTAGTTATTGGCAGCCAGAAAATACATGGCTGCTTACTCTATTGCTTGGTCTCTCCATATACATGAATGCTTTAGCACCACTTTGTACTTAGCAATGTAATCTGATTGATATGCAAACTTTAGTTGATTCAGAACCAAGTGCAGTTCCTGGTGGTGGATGCCAGTCTTCAACCCTAAGAAACTTTCTTCATTGCACTACAGAGGACAAGGAGCAGGGGAGATGGCTCGAGTTCTTCCCCCACTTGCTTTGCTTGCTGAATTTGGCAGAGGCTAACTTGGCCTCTAGGCAAGCACGCATGATCTATTATGACTGGTCCAACCATTCTCTGTTTCTCATAAAATCACATACTGTTTCAATGGTCAGGGATGGTGAAGAGTAGAGACCTAGTCCATTAGAGTGAGGGCTGGCGCAAGGCACGCTGACTGACCTTCCATTCTTGGGGCAGAAGCTGCAGTGCTACTTTTTAAGATGGAGAGGAAGAAAGGAGGAACTTTGCTCTAATGGTGTCTACCCCAGCATGCACATTTTAGTACCCTCATATATAGTGCAGAAGTAGAAGAGCCTACAGACATCTTGTCAGTTGAGGTCCCGAGAGTTTGTCCCCCATCCTCAAGGTAAGTAAGATGCCGCTCTGCTGCCATCTTATCGTTTCATACATGTATGAATGAGTATATGGGCCGGTCAGGTCTAAATTATCAGAGGCAAACTCACACGTGAGGACCAGTTTTAATTTCTACATAGCTTGATCATGTACATGATGACTGAGTGAGTCCTGGATTAGGGGGTCTCCGGACAGCCGGACTATCTCCATTGGCCAGACTGTTAGACTATGAAGATACAAGATTGAAGACTTCGTCTCGTGTCCGAATGGGACTCTACTTGGCGTGGAAGGCAAGCTAGGCAATACGTATATGGATATCACCTCCTTTGTAACCGACCTTGTGTAACCCTAACCCTCTCCGTGTCTATATAAACCGAAGGGTTTTAGTCCGTAGGACAACAATCACAACATACAATCATACCGTAGGCTAGCTTCTAGGGTTTAGCCTCTCTGATCTCGTGGTAGATCTACACTTGTAACACCCATATCATCAATATTAATCAAGCAGGACGTAGGGTTTTACCTCCATTAAGAGGGCCAGAACCTGGGTAAAACTTCATGTCCCTTGCCTCCTGTTACCATCCGGCCTAGACGCATAGTTCGGGACCCCCTACCCGAGATCCGCCGGTTTTGACACCGACATTGGTGCTTTCATTGAGAGTTCCTCTATGTCGTCGCCGTTAGGCTTGATGGCTCCTACTATCATCGATAGCGATGCGGTCCAGGGTGAGACTTTTCTCCCCGGACAGATCGTCCTATTCGACGGCTTTGCACTGCGGGCTAATTCGCCTGGCCATCTGGAGCAGATTGAAAGCTACGCCCCTGGCCATCAGGTCAGATTTGGAAGTTTGAATTACACGATCGACATCTGCGGAGACTTGATCTTCGACGGATTCGAGCCACAGCCGAGCGCGCCGCACTGTCGCGATGGGTATGACCTAGCTCTGCCACCAAACAGTACCCCAGAAGCCGCGCCCGCATCAGCTCCGACCCTTAGTTCGGAGCCAACTGCGCCAATCGAGGACGGGTGGTTAGACACCGCCTCAGGGGTTGCAGTCTCAACGGCGATCGAGCCGAACACCAGCATAAATCTCCGTGCAGCCCGTGACTCCAAGGTGACGGACTCTCTTCCGGACCCGAACCATCCGTGCCCCTGCCAATCGAATCTGATTGGGTGCCGATCATGAAATTCACCACCGCGGATACCTTTCAGCACTCGCCCTTCGGTGACATTCTGAATTCACTAAGGTCTCTCTCTTTGTCAGGAGAGCCCTGGCCGTATCATGGCCAACAAGATTGGGATGTGGACGACGAAGAAATTCGACGCCCACCCACCACCCACCTAATAGCCACTGTCGATGATTCAACCGACCTGCTCGACTTCGACTCCGAAGACATCGACGGTATGGACAACGATGCGGGAGGCGAAGAGGAACCACCGCCCACAGGGCGCTGGACGTCCACTTCATCATACGACATATACATGGTGGATACACCAAAAGAAGATGACGAGGAACAGAAGGACGCACCGAAGGCTTATTCCCTCGAGAAGCAGTCAAAACGGCGGCGCAAGCGCCGCCCCAAATCAGGCCTCGCCAAAAATAACGATAACACAGACCCAGCGTTGGAGCAGGGCGAACCACTGTCGGACCACGGCAGTACGGAGAATCAAACCGAAAAAACCAATTCGGTCAAAGATAATAGTCCGGACGACACAACGCCGGACAGGCACCAGGAGCAGCAGAATGCCCGTCAAAGGCTTGTTGCCACCGCGAGGAGTCTGAAAAAGCAGCAGCAAAGGCTCAAGGCTGCGCAGGACACACTCCAAATCAGATGGAGTAAAGTACTCAACACAGCAGCGAAGTACGGCGACAATCGCCCCACCAAGAGCTACCCAAAGCGGAAGTTTCTACCTAAATTTGATGAGGAGGCCTCAGACCCCTCACAACCAAAAATCAAAATAGCCACCTGGCCGGATAGACGACCTCATGGCCAACATAGAGCGGCAAACAATGCCACCCACAAGACAATACGCGATTCACGCGAGGGCTTGCACCAAAAGGATAGCGCAACCAGATCCATCTATGGACAACGCAAGCGCGCCCCAGCATACGATATAACACAACAAACATTTGAACAATGCGGTACACCCAGATACAGGGGTGCCGCGCACCCCCTATGTTTCACCGACGAGGTGCTGGATCATGAATTTCCAGAGGGATTCAAACATGTAAACATAGAGGCATACGACGGAACAACAGACCCTGGGGTCTGGATCGAGGACTATATCCTCCACATCCATATGGCTCGAGGAGATGTTCTCCACGCCATCAAGTACTTACCACTCAAACTCAAAGGGCCATCTCGTCATTGGCTTAAAAGCCTCCCCAAAAACTCCATTGGAAGCTGGGCAGAGCTCGAAGACGCTTTTCGGGCAAACTTTCAAGGGACTTATGTCCGACCTCCGGATGTGGATGATTTGAGTCATATAACTCAACAGCCCGGAGAGTCAGCCCGAAAGCTTTGGAACAGGTTTCTTACTAAAAAGAACCAAATTGTCGACTGCCCGGATGCCGAAGCCTTGGCAGCTTTTAAGCACAGCGTCTGTGACGAATGGCTTGCCCGACACCTCGGCCAAGAAAAACCGAGAACAATGGCAGCATTAACAAGCCTCATGACCCGCTTTTGCGCGGGTGAAGACAGATGGCTAACCCGATGCAGCTCTAGCGACCCCAGTACATCTGAAGTTAGAGATGGAAACGGGAAATCACGGCACAACAGCAATAACAAACACCGGAATAAAAGAGATAGCACGAAGAGCATGGCAGTAAATGCGGGATTCAAAAGCTCTCGGCCAGGTCAGCAAAAGTCGCCCCCTAAAGGCGCCAGAGACGAACTATCCAGCCTAAACAAAATTCTGGACCAAATATGTCAGGTCCATAGCACCCCTGGCAAACCAGCCAATCATACCCACAGAGAAAGTTGGGTCTTCAAGCAGTCCGGCAAGCTCAACGCCGTACATAAGGGGGAGGATACACCAAGCGAAGATGAGGATGAGCCTCTCAAGGAAGACACTGGGGAACAAAAGAAATTTCTGCCAAAAGTCAAAACACTAAACGTGTTACACGTGATCAATGGCAGAAACAAAACGGCACTCCCAGAAAAATACGCCCGAAGGCCTATCAGCGCAGAGTCCTGCCACTGGTCGTCTCAACCGATCACTTTCGACCATCGTGATTACTCAGCAAGTGTCCGGCGTGCAGGATGGGCTGCCCTGGTATTAGACCCAATAATTGATGGATACCACTTCACACGAGTCCTGATGGACGGTGGCAGCAGTCTAAACCTGATATACCAAGATACAATCCGCGAAATGGGGATAGACCCAATGTTGGGGATATTACCACTAGGCGTAAACCAGCCTACTTGGACCGGGTTAATTTCATTAGTGGCGTAAACAGATGAAGGCCCAAGGCCTGTAGTCGGTTAGAGCATGTGGCCGTAAACCGGCCTGATGTATGACTTGTATTGTAAGTAAAGAACAGGGAGATAGCAACCGGAATACGAGTATGAACCGGTTAGGACTCTATGGACCGACGGGCGTCACCCGTGTATATAAGGGGACGACCCGGTGGCGGTTCAGGACAGACAACCACAACTCGAGCCTAGGCGAAGCTTGTTTGCTCCCTAGCCATCGAGATCATATCAATTCCATCACAACTAGACGTAGGCTTTTACCTTCATCGAAGGGGCCGAACTAGTATAAAACCCTCGTGTCTTTGTGTCCGCTTTAAACCCCTTCAAGTAAACTCGTAGCGATGGCTCCACGACTAAGTCCTTTCGCTAGGACATCTGCCGTGACAAATCCACGACAGTTGGCGCCCACCGTGGGGCTATCGCACGATGGTTTGACGATCTTGGAGGGCAAGCTCAAGGGACTCGAAAGCTATGTTGTGGGCCGGATGACCAAGAGTCGTCGGGGCAGGATCTACATCGACGACGCAGGATGGGGTCCTGAGGCCGAGTCAATTGAGTACGGGTACCGGGTCCCCTTTGGTGGCATACACGTTTTCATTGGCAAAATCGGTGAGCCTGGGCCTGAGCCGGACATCTGCACCAACCTCATCGAGACGGCTCAGCGTGCGAGATCTACCCGGGTTAAACCAGCCGTGAAGCGTGTCTTCGTTGGAGTCGTCCACGAAGGAGAGCGTGAGGACGAGTCAGAACATGGTAATGAGACCGTCGTCTATTCTGATAACGAGTCCTCGACCGGAGATACCGAATCGCTATACCAGTTGCAAGACGACCAGATTAGGGGCTGTTCCGATGGCGACAGTATTCCGGACCCCCCAGGCCAGATCAACCGGGTTGGAATATTCATGGCCGGCACACAGGCGGCGAATCACTCTTCGACCGCCGCAGCAATGCTCTCCGGATCAGCAGCGGCAGCCGCAGCAGGGGCAGGAGGCCTTGTGCGCCCGCCGGTTCAAGTTCTGACTGATCTGTTTGATGCACTAGCTGCGCTTATGGCAGAGGACAATCCGGCGGATCAGGAGGCCCATAATGCAGAAATCGCAAAGGTGAAAGAGCAGATCGTGCAAGCCAAAGTGGATCTGGCAGCAGAAAAAGAAAGGATGACTGCAGAACGGGCCGCTTTGGACGCCCAGGCCTATAAACTCATGCTTGACCAGAACGCATCACAGGAGGTTTTGAAGCGGAAGCACAGATCACGCCTGCCATCAGGGTTTGACCCCCGAAATCTCTTTCACACTCCAGGGGCTGGACCCAGTAATCCGCCGCAGTACCCGGAGACAAACCGGATCGAGGCACCAGGACCGGGGGAGCCGGTCCAACCTCGCCTGATGGGACCCCCTCAGCAGAACATTATGAATCTTCCGCCGGTCCAGACGCCCCCAGGTCATTATTCTAATCCTATGGACAACCTTGTTGCGGCCGCTGCACGGTTAGAGGCTATCCCAGTCGAAGGGGATTCTCCGCAAGCGATAGAGACACGCCGGGTTAAGGAGCTTCTCCGGACTGCGCTGATCCAGCAGTAGGCATACTCATACAGCCGTGATCGGATTCATTCTACGCCCCGTCCGGGCCGGAGCTATAGCAGGCGCATGGAGGAACCGGCCATATCAAGCAATGCGCGAGGCCGTGAAGCGGCCCGCGGTAATGACCCGACAGGTGGTGTTCGAGATGCTCAGGATGTGGTGGACTGGGCCCGGGCACAAAGGGAGGCCGAGTTAGCAGCGCAGGATAATGCGGGCCAATTTACACCGGTTCGTTCTACAACCTTTACCGGACCAGGGATCGCATCCGCTTTGGGAGTGCCTTGCTTAATCCCAGCTTTACGTAATGTGCGCCTGCCCAAAGATTTCAAGGGTCCACGCAAGGTGCCGAATTACACCGTTGATTTACCCCCTGAAGCATGGGTAGAGAGTTATGAGATGGCCATGGAGATGCTGGATGTGGATGAGGCTGCATGTGCAAAATACTTCACCATGATGCTTGAGGGCACGGCTCGTACTTGGTTAAAGAGCCTGCCACCCAATTCTATCAGCTCATGGGCTCAGTTGCGGGCCCGGTTTATACAGAATTTTAAGGATACATGTAAGCAGCCCAAGTCCATAGTAGACCTGGCGGCTTGTGTCCAGGAAGAAGGAGAATCAACGACCCGTTGGGTGCGCCGCGTTTCGGAAATTTTGCACTCATCTGACAGGATTAATGCTAACTCTGCGATCTTAACCCTGGAAGGCAACTGCCGGTTTGAGCCTCTGAAATTGAAATTGGGACGCATGAAGCGGTTCTGTAATGACATGGGAATCCTCATGGCTGCTTTAGTAAAGTATGCCGATTCGGACAGTACCAAGGATCCCGAACCTGATGATGATGAAACAGGGAAGGGAAGGAAGAATAGCAACTCTAAACAGCAGCAGTACAAACCGGCGGGTCATGGAAATGGAGGCAAACGCAAGGCGGAGGGTAGCATGGATTTTGTGGCCAACGCTAATGCACAGGACAGGGGGCAGCGGCGTAGAGGTAAAGCGGCAGATCGTAATGGGACCCCCAATCCTAACGCAAGCCGTTTGAATTATTTGTTGAATCAGCCTTGCCCAAAGCACGGGACGAAGGAGACACCAGCTAACCACCTTTGGAAGGATTGTTATATTATGCGGGAGTTTAAAAACTCTAATGCCTTCCGGTATGACCATGGGTTAGGTGGCGGTTCAGGATCCGGTTTACACGGCCCGGGTCACGATGGAGCTTCCGGTTCAGGTTTCAATCAGGGTGGTCACAATAGCCAGAATAATCAGAACGGCCAGCAGCAGCAGCAGTCAGGTTATCAGAGCCAGCCAAAGCAGTTGAGCAATGGGCAATACCATGTCTTCACAACTGGCTTGGATAAGCGCGACCGAAAACTCCACAAGCGAGCAGTGAATTCTGTTGAACCGGCCTTACCGCGTTACTTACGCTGGTCAGAGCAGCCCATCGTGTGGAGCAGAGAAGATCACCCGCCCCGGGTTGATAATCCGGGCCAGTTAGCATTAGTGGTGGACCCTCAGGTGGGGGGTTATAAGTTCACCAAGGTGCTCATGGATGGAGGAAGCAGTATTAACATACTATACTATGAGACATTCTGGCGCATGGGACTAACAGACAAGGATCTCAGACCGTCGAATACGGTATTCCATGGTGTTGTTCCAAGGCAAATCTGCATATCCTGTTGGCAAGATAACCCTAGATGTGGCTTTTGGGGACGAACACGATTCTCGGTCGGAAAAATTAAACTTCGAAGTGGTGAAGATCCGGAGCCCATATCACGCCCTGTTTGGGCGGCCGGCTTATGCCAAGTTCATGGCGCGGCCTTGTTATATCTATTTACAGCTCAAGATGCCGGGTTACAAGGGGACGATAACAGTTCACAGGAACCGTAGGATCGCTTTGGAATGTGAAGAGGGTGATGCGGCTTATGCAGAGTCAGTCTGTGCCACGGAGGAGTTGAAGTATTATAAGGACAATGTTGATCCGGCAAATATGACCCCTTTAAAGAAGCCAACTACAGAGCATGATTCAGATCTGAAGTTCAAATCGGCAGCTGAGACCAAGCTTGTTGACTTCGTGCCCGGCGATTCGTCCAAGCAGTTCACTATCAGTGCCAACCTGGATCCCAAATAGGAAAGCGCGCTCATCGAGTTCATCCGTGAGAATCGGGACATTTTTGCATGGAAGCCGTCTGACATGCCAGGTGTACCGAGGGAACTCGCTGAGCACACTCTTAATGTGGATCCTAAGTATAAACCGGTGAAACAGTTCCTCCGCCGGTTTAACGAAGAAAGACGCAAAGCCATTGGAGAGGAAGTGGCCAGGCTTTTAGCAGCTGGTTTTATTATTGAGGTGTTCCATCCATAGTGGCTTGCTAATCCGGTGCTGGTTCTTAAGAAAAATGGCACTTGGCGTATGTGTGTGGATTACACAGATCTTAACAAGGCCTATCCGGCAGATCCTTTTGCCCTCCCCCGTATTGACCAGATCATTGATGCCACGACGGGTTGTGAGCGTTTGAGTTTTTTGGATGCATACTCTGGATATCATCAGATCAAGATGGCGGTTAAGGACCAGGAGAAAACAGCATTTATTACTCCCTTTGGAGCCTTCTGCTATGTATCTATGCCCTTCGGGCTTAAGAGTGCCCAAGCCACCTATCAACGGTGTGTACAGAATTGCCTGCATGAGCAGATCGGCCGCAATGTACACGCCTATGTGGATGATATTGTAGTAAAATCAAGACAGAAGGAGACGCTGGTGGATGATTTGAAGGAGACCTTTGACAACTTGCGAACTTACAGGATGATGCTCAATCCGGCCAAGTGTGTTTTTGGTGTTCCGGCGGGCAGTTTACTGGGTTTCCTGGTGTCTAACAGAGGAATTGAGGCTAATCCAGAGAAGATTACGGCTATTACATCCCTAGCTAAACCGAAGTGTATCAATGATGTTCAGCATTTGGCAGGCCGAATCACTGCGCTGAGCCGGTTTATCGGCCGCCTCGGTGAGAAGGCTATCCCTTTGTACCAAATGTTGAGGAAGACAGACAATTTCGTCTACAGTCCAGCTGCTGATGAGGCATTTGAGGACCTGAAGCGGCAGTTAGCCAATCCGCCTGTTCTTGCAGCTCCGGTCGACAAGGAGCCACTATTATTATACGTAGCGGCCAATGCTCGGGCAGTTAGCGTGGCAATTGTGGTGGAACGCAAAGAGGTAGGCAAGGAATATCCGGTTCAGCGGCCGGTTTATTATATCAGCGAGGTGCTTATTGAATCCAAGCAAAGGTATCCGCATTGGCAGAAGCTGGTCTATGGTGTTTTTATGGCCAGTCGGAAGTTGAAACAGTATTTTCAAGGGCACCCCATCACAGTGGTCAGTTCAGCTCCCTCGGGTGATATTATACAGAATTGGGAGGCGACTGGCCGGATTGCCAAGTGGGCTATAGAGTTGGGGCCACACGGACTGAAGTACGTGCCTCGGACGGCAGTGAAGTCTCAAGCACTTGTTGATTTCATCAATGATTGGACGGAATTACAAGCACCAGAGGAGAAGCCGGATCACACATATTGGACTATTCATTTTGATGGATCCAGGCAGTTGGAAGGCTCGGGGGCTGGAGTCGTATTAACTTCCCCGCAATGTGATAAGTTTTGTTATGTTCTCCGCTTAATGTTCCCTTGTACTAATAATGCAGCTGAGTACGAGGCCTTGCTCCATGGCCTCCGGATGGCTAAAGAGATAAATTTAAGCCGGGTTAAGTGCTTTGGTGACTCGGACCTAGTGGCTCAACAGGTGTCTGGCACTTGGGATTCTAAGGACCCGCTCATGGCTACATATCGTCGGGAAGTGGATAATATTGCAGGTTATTTCAAGGGTTATCAAGTGGATCATGTGGACCGTCGGAAGAATGAAGCGGCGGATGCGTTAAGCTGGTTGGGCTCTCAACGTAAACCGGTCCCGCCTAACGTCTTTTTGGACGTGTTGCACAACCCGTCAGTCAAGCTCCCAGGTGAGATGGATTTGGCTATCCCTGATCTGGAGGCTCAATTGGTGGCAGCCCTGCATGTTATTCCGGATTGGACAGTTCCTTATCTTGCGTACATGAACCGGGGGGAGTTACCAAAGGATGAGGTCCTGGCCAGGCAGATAGTCCGGCGATCCAAGTCTATGACGATTGTCAATGGTGAATTACATCATTGCAGTGCATCCGGGGTGTTTCAACGTTGTGTTTCTCCTGAGGAAGGCTGTGAAATCTTAAGAGAAATCCATGAAGGGGATTGTGGACACCACGCCGGTTCAAAGTCTCTGGTGGCAAAGGCGTTTCGTCACGGGTTCTACTAGTTGACAGCGCACGCTGATGCGGAGGACTTGGTTAAATGGTGTGATGGATGTCAGAAATTTTCAAGGCGTGCTCATGTGCCGGCTCAAGAATTAAGGATGATCCCAATAACATGGCCGTTTGCAACTTGGGGGCTGGATATGGTTGGGCCTTTTAAAAGATCCAAGGATAAGAAAACCCACCTTTTGGTGGCAGTTGACAAATTTACCAAGTGGGTTGAAGCGGAGCCTGTCAGCAAGTGTGATGCAGCAACAGCGGTGCAGTTCATCAAGAAGGTGATTTTCCGGTTTGGTTTCCCACACAGTATCATTACTGACAATGGTACCAATTTATCCAAGGGCGCTATGAAGGAGTTCTGTGAACGTGAGCACATCCGACTTGACGTGTCATCAGTAGCACACCCCCAGTCCAATGGACAGGCAGAACGAGCTAATCAGGAAATCTTACGAGGCATCAAACCCCGGCTTTTGGTCCCATTGCAAAGAACACCAGGATGTTGGGTTGAAGAGCTACCATCTGTATTATGGAGTATTAATACTACGCCAAACCGGTCCACAGGATACACGCCATTTTTCATGGTCTATGGAGCAGAGGCAGTTCTCCCTAGTGACATCCGGCACGATTCGCCTCGTGTGGCAGCTTATGTTGAAGCGGACAATGAGACAGCGCGACAAGATGCTTTGGACCTATTGGACGAGGAGCGTGATATAGCGGCTGCCCGTTCGGCGATTTACCAGCAAGATCTTCGTCGCCATCAAAGTCGCCGGGTTAGAACTAGAACTTTTCAAGAAGGAGATTTGGTGCTTCGACTCATCCAAGATCAAACGGATATGCACAACGGCTCGTACTATCTGATTGATATTCGAGCACATCAAGACTCACGTACATCAGAAGAGGAGACCAACAGACCGTGGAATATAGCTCATCTTCGGCCTTACTATACCTGAGCCATCGGCTCTATCTATGTACATATCATGACAATGTATATATTATCTTTGATATATCAAACCGGAGCCTCAACTAAAGCGGGGTCTCTGTCTTGTTCATCATGCGAGGTTACACGGAGTGATTCTATTTAAAGCAGCCTCCGGTTTACCCCTTGACATTTGTCTTTTATATATCACTGGGGGCCTTGGTCGTGTCCGAACCGACGAACACCCTTTGATAGGCGACAGCCACCAGATCATTTGGGGACTTGGTCAAGCCTGAACCAGTCACGCCTCTTGGTCGGCCTAAGGCCACAAAATCACTTGGGGGCATGGTCGGGCCCGAACCATTGCAATGCCTCTTGATCTGGCATATATGCCACGAGTCATTTGGGGACCTGGCTGACTTGAATCATTGTCACTCCTATTGGGGGCCTTGATCCTGTCCGATCATGGTAATACCATCTGAACAGCTCAGTATAGCATATTTTTGCAAATGGTTTTTATCATTACTTTTGCTTCCATGTTGTTTTCATGGTTTGTTCGTTCTTTGCTTTTGTTGGATTTCTTTGTGTCAACAAGCATATTTTTTCCGGTTCAGCCAATGATTTTTGATCCCCCTTTTAATCCGGAGGAGTCTGCCTAGTTTACCTTTTCCCTGTTAACATCATGGAGTAACCAGGGGGCTCGTATTAAGTCAGTACGGTCTGTACGGGCGCTACTTTCTCCCTTTTTGACGGTAATGGTTTAGAAAACCACCGCTTTAGGCTTGGCTGAAGCCAGCTTTATGATCAAACATGGCAGGTATTTATGTATCATCTATTTGTTGTATTACTAATACACATATCAAGATCATAATCCGGCTGCCGGTATAACCGCTACCGAAGTTCAAATTTTTCTGATTGCAGGAAATATGAATTAAAGTTTTTCAAGTAAAAGCTCAAGTACTTATGCACGAAGGCATATTCCAGACAGAAGTTTTAGCTATCCTATCGGCATGATGCTCAAACAAAATCATTGTTTTGTGGAAGGATGTTGCAAATAGATCTTCAAATCGGCTTCCGATTCAAGCCTGCTCCTCATCCTCCGCCGCTTCAGCTTCCTCGTCTCTACCCATTGGCTGGAAATCAGCAGTGGTCCAGTCGATTCCCATTAAAGCTTGGAAAACAGCCTCTTCATGGATCAGGGAAGACGGTTCAATATCAGGGGCGTAAGTGTGCTTACGGGTTGGAGGAATCAGATTCTCCGCTTCAACAGTTGGGGCCGGCACTCGCTTGTTTTGATTATTATACTCCGCTTGATAATGCGTCAAGTTTGCCTCTTCAGCTAGCTGGCAAGCCAGCGGGCGCACTGCACGGTTTATGGCCCTTAAATCCTCTTCGTTGAATTCAGAGCCATCTTCTTTAAGACTGGGATAGCCTTGAGCTGCTTCCACAGGATCAAAGTCGGGCACCCATGCCTTTGCCCGGATTAAGGCATTGATGGCTCCGGTTCGGGCAGCAGATTTTTTCAGCTCCTCAATCCGGGCTGGAAGCATTGACAGCTTGCTAAGAGTGTCCTGGATTAAAGAGGGCGCCGGGTTGTTGTAAGAAGCTGTGGTGATGATCCGTTGGGCTCCGGTATACAATTGTTCCACCAAGGTGTAGGCAGCTTTTAATTTCTTCTGCACATCATTTCCTAAGTGCCCAATACGTGTGCCTACAAACAAAATTGGAATGGTCTCAAACCGGATTTATAATACAGCAGATTCAAATTTATCACAGAAGTTACAAGGAGCTTACCAAAGATTGCAGCAGTCATAGAGTGTATTTGCCGCTGTACGGCTGTCAGTTCATCCACCACTAGTTTAAGGGCCGCTTCAACGTTTTCTGCTCTTTTGGTTAAACCGGCCTTCTCAGTGGCCCAGTCAGCCCGCTCTTTCTTGAAGCCTTCTTTCAGCCGTTCAGCAGTGCTCAAAGCGCTGATCAATTCTTGCTTTGCCTTATCTGTTTCAGCCTGCTGGGTCTTTAGGGCCTCCTGTAAATCGCCAATCTGGTCTTCCTTGATTTTCACTTCAGCCTACATATAGATGGCATTTTAAGCTTTGCACAGACGATCCAAGAAATGGAAGTATCAACCACATAACAAAAGTTATATGCCTGATACTTGGGGGCTAATGCACCTTCAATTTTTTGTATATTGCTAGATTACAAAGTCCCAAGCTCAATACAAGTATTCAACTTGGCACTTGGGGGCTAATGGCTATTTGATCAAGTTATGTTCTAAGGACAGCTTTTTATTTTTGAGCCCCGGTTTACTTATGCTAAGTTAGACCGGCCCTCGAGGGTTATGCTGACGGATTTCAAAAAATGTTCAGGATCAAGTCCCGGTTTGACCAAGGTCACAAGCCGGCCCTTGGGGGCTACAAGGATGAATGCAATGGAAGAAAGGAAAGAAGTAATTTACCTCAAATTTATCCCTCATCATTTTTACCAAGCCAGCTTCACAGTCACGGCTAGTATAAAGCTGGTTTAAATAGCCAGAGTGAAGATCTTGAGCATTCAGATTGGCGTATGTCTCTAATTCAATATCCCATTTTCCTTTGTTCAAAGGGGAAGAATCCTCTTTGATAGTATGCTTGGTAAGGGTGGCAGGATTCCCAGGTGCAGAGCGGCCTACGCCGGTAATCACAACATCATCATCTTTTGACTCGCCGGTTTGGGTTGGTGCGGCCGGTTTGTCAGCAGGAGTATGGGATTTCTCAATCTGGACAGAGATGGCAGGCGGATCAGCAGAGGCTGGAATATGAATAGGACCTTCTTCAGGGATAACGTCGTCTTGCAGAGGAGGATCATTGGGGATATCTTCACAAGTAAACACTTCATGATCAGGTGCTTGGTCATGTTTTGGGGCCACATTTTCTTCAGCCGCTTTATCCAGGCGGGCCTTCTTGCTTGGTTTCGGTTTAGCCCTGAAAGAAAAATAAAAAGTCAAGGAAAAGTGTAAGCCATTGCGTAGTATACTGGAAGCATATGTTCGGTTTAACTTACCCAGCAACTGTTTTCAAAGGTGGTAGCTGGGTGGCCGATGATTCACCAGACGATGAATGAGAAGTGACCTGGTAATCGGAGTCGGATGGATTAAGAGGTTGACGGAAGAAACCCGCTTTAGGATTTAAATCAATAAAAAGGTCGGAGACCTCGGAGCGGCGTTTTCGAACCGGACTGTTTGGTAAACCGGCAGAGGTAACTACCTGGCCGCTGTGCCGGGTTGTGCGGCGAGCTTTGTGTTGCTGGGTCTTCATAAGAAATTGGGAATCCAGATAAGCAAAAGGATGAGAAAATTTAACTTTCCGGTTTGCCCGGCGAAATTTTGGCAAAGGCAGGATTTCTGAATCGGAAGAGAGAATGGTTACCTCAACGAAACCCGCATTGCTGGCTTCAGCGTCATCCTGACAAGCATTATCATCAATAAGGCGTGTAAAAAGCAAGCCAAGTGAATCAAGTTCTACCTCAAGATCCGGATTACCCACATCATCGTCAATGGCTGGGTCAGATGAAGCGGTGGTTTTTCTCTTATGAGCTGGCTTCTTGATAACCTTGGTCTTGGGCCGGGTTGGCCGTCCTGCCTTTTCCGTTTTTTCTTGAGGAAGTTTCTTGCTCCAAAATGGATTATCACCCTGGATCAGCAGCAATTAAATGTTGAGCATATAAAACAGTAACCGGTTCAACAATAGAGCAATTAAAATATTACCGCTGGTGGTTTGTTGGTGGTGCAGTAAGGAGGCATACCGGTTTGAGCACAGAGGTGCTCCGGTTCATTCAGCATCTTTTTCACAGATTCTGTGACTTCGTCATCAGGGAGCTGAATTTTAGTGTGTCGGAGTGGGTCATCGACACTATCAGTATACTCGCACATCAAATTTGGGCGCCGGCTTAGAGGCAAAATGCTCCATGATATCTAGCAGCGTGCAAGGTCTATTCCTGTTAAACCATTGGCCATGAAGGCCCGGAGCTTGGATAGTTGAGGAGCGTATTTAATTCTCTCCTTGGCGCTTAGCCTTTGTGGAAAAGGGTGAGTGTTGCTGAGCCGTTCCGGACGGAAGCCAGGCAAGGGATTTTCATTGTCAGGGGAGGTATCCTTGCAATAAAACCAAGTTGCATTCCATTCCTTGGGGTGAGTATGGAGTTTGACGTGGGGATAGGTGATTTCTTTCCTTTTCTGAATGGCCATACTGCCAAGTACGGTATTAGGGCCGTCAGTGAATTCAGTACGGCGGTTCAGATGAAAGAGATCTCTAAATAACTCGACTGAAGGCTCCTCTTGAAGGTATGCCTCAGAAAGTACTTGAAAGTGACATAGATTGGTGACGGAGTTGGGGCCAATATCCTGTGGACGGAGTTGAAAGTTGGCTAACACATCCCGATAAAATTTGGAGCCGGGCGGTTTGAAGCCCCGGGCCATGTGATCTGCGAAGACCACGACCTCTCCTTCCTGGGGCGTAGGAGGACATTCATCTCCAGGAACCCTCCAGTGAATTGTATCTTTGTTATCCAAAGCGCCGATCAGGACTAGATCATTCAGCTGTGATTCTGTGACACGGGAGGGAACCTAGTTGCACTCGTACACTTGTTTGGCCATGACCTACAAGAAATAAGTGATCCGGTTCAAGGACATGCCGGATAAAAAGGTGTTGATCTGATTACGGTAAACCAGAGGCAGTACCAATAATCCGGTCTTCTACAACGCAGCATCAGATGGATTCTGGCGGTTCAACCAGGGGACTAATGACATATATATCGGTTTAGCAATTTTTTCTCTATGGTGAAGTTAAACCGCCTGGCCTAAGCATCGGAAGCAATTGAAACTATGGATAACTAGTTATGCAGAAACAAGTTTCACAAAATCATGTTACAGCCGCGGATCTACAGCAAGCTCATAAAAACAGGAAATATTTCGAAGACTAAGGCGGAAACAGAAGTGGACCATTGAGCGGATATATGCGGGAGATCTATGCGCTTGGAGGAGAAATAGCAGGCGGATGCTAAAGGGATCGCTACTAAGCACGGCAAGAGTCCACAGGTGCATTCCAGGTCGGAGAACAGCTATGAACGTGTGATGAACATAGCAAGAACATGGAACCCTAAGAACAGATCTAGGTTAAGAAGGAGAGAGGACTTACCGGGAACGGAGAAGATGCGGAAAGACGCCGCAGCACTCTGGTACGTTCAGGTTGATGCAGCGGCCCGAGACGAGGCAAAGGTCGACGGTGGTGGCGGAGCTGCAAAGCCGGCGACGTGAGGAAGAAGAAGAAGAAGGGACGAAGGGGAAGAGAAAGGAAATGACCCTTCGGTCTTATTTATAAGGCAACCGAGCTAGGTCAAACGCGCGAATCCAGGAGCTGTCATTAAGAGGGCGTTATGAACTTCATAATGACGTCATGCCGGTTTACAATAACCAAAACTGATGACGTCATGCCGGTTTACAGCAACTAAAAATAATGGCGACATGGAGGTTTGCCAATTAAACAGAAGATATCCAAGACGCAAGATGGTGTGAAGGATTGACATGAACCAGTTCAAATCAATCTGGGGCCTAATGTTGGGGATATTACCACTAGGCGTAAACCGGCCTACTTGGACCGGGTTAATTTCATTAGTGGCGTAAACAGATGAAGGCCCAAGGCCTGTAGTCGGTTAGAGCATGGGGCCGTAAACCGGCCTGATGTATGACTTGTATTGTAAGTAAAGAATAGGGAGATAGCAACCGGAATACGAGTATGAACCGGTTAGGACTCTATGGACCGACGGGCGTCACCCGTGTATATAAGGGGACGACCCGGTGGCGGTTCAGGACAGACAACCACAACTCGAGCCTAGGCGAAGCTTGTTTGCTCCCTAGCCATCGAGATCATATCAATTCCATCACAACTAGACGTAGGCTTTTACCTTCATCGAAGGGGCCGAACTAGTATAAAACCCTCGTGTCTTTGTGTCCGCTTTAAACCCCTTCAAGTAAACTCGTAGCGATGGCTCCACGACTAAGTCCTTTCGCTAGGACATCTGCCGTGACAAATCCACGACACCCAACAATAAATTTGCCATAGCAATATTACCTTTAAAGGAGTAACGCAGCCAGGGGCTCACTTGCACGGGCTCCCTGCTTAACCTAGAAAGTTATATCGCTTCCCCGATAACTCCGTAGCGAACATTTAAACCTTCCACATCCTCCGTTTCAAAGCTGGCTATCAAGCACTACTCGGACGTGAAAGCTTCGCTCCTTTAACGAATACCATCACTGTATGCTTCCCTCAAACTCAAATTGCCCGATCATGCGGCAATCATTACAGAAATGAAGTATTAAGCGATTCTTACCCGCGAAGAGCATTGCGGCTGCCCTGCAGCCGACACTAAAAACGGCCCTCACAACTAAAGCATTTAGCAGGTCGTCACTACCTCGGACACGGTTAGACGAGTCCAGCGCAGCCATCATCATTTTACCGGATCAATGATCACACCCCTATTACAAAACAAGCGGATCAACGTGCTCAGACAAGCGCGAATTCTTACTTACCTTGAATTATACATGATTTCTTTAAAAAACTATCTTTTTGCACGACAGCTTTTTTCACCTAAGCTCCTCTCTTTTACAAATAATCATCGTGCTATACCCGTCCAGGATACGGCCCAACGGAGACACAGGCGCAGACGTGTAGCAAGGACCTGCTCCAAGGATTCTTTCTAGATTAAGACCCTGCGTAAACCTTTTTACTGTCTCTTGTTGATACATATCCACCGAATTCTCAGCACAGTCGAGAAGGATGTTGGCGTCTTGGCATGTGGCCATGTCAGAATAATGCACGTACCTGGACACAAGGGGCTTCTTACGAAGGGCACTATCTAGGCCCGGTTTATATCATAAAGACCGAATACCTTAGGGAGTGTTCGACGTCGCGAGTTTGGCCTTATATGCATCAGCTCCGAATCACTATCTTTGGTCGAATGTTGGGTTTGCCCGGCTCCTGTGTTTTGGTGCCTCATGTTCCGCTTTACCGGCTAAGGTAGCACCAGGAGAACTACTGCGATTGTGCCCTGGTTCATCCGGACGAGCACCTCAGTAGAGAAAGCCGAAAACTGATTGTCATGATATAGCATGAGACTGGTCAACCACTCGGTGACCTATCGGAATGTTAGAATTCCTCCGCCTTAACGAAGGGCCATTTCCCGGCCAGGCATGTACGCACCCCATGATCGGAGAGTGCGGAGCCACCAGGGGCTATCTAGTAGCCCCACTGTCAAACACCTATGGCTAAGTGAAAGTGTTAAAGCATTATAGTCCGGTTGCCTCGCTCGCTACGCTATCACCTCCTTAATAGGACCAAGACATTGGGTTAAGTGTGAACACGCGTTTTTTGCGAACACCCCCGCATTTTATGCGTGGGGGTTGAAGCCGACGGCTGCAATCTTTCAGGTTGTACACAGGTATACATAAACGGCCGCATAGGAGGCATCATATTACTTTCAGGCAAAAGTATAAAAATAACCTTATAAAAAATTCATAAAAGCATTGTGCCTACAATGAAAATACATATCACTCAAACATAATATTTTTTCGAGCACTGGGCCTCTATCAAATGAGCACCCTTGAGAACCTCCTCGAAATAGTGCTCGGCAGCCACCCGGCCTATGGCCGATCCCTGCGCCGCAACAGTGGTAGCGTCCATCTCTGCCCGGTATGCTTTAACACGGGCAAGGGACATCCGCGAGCCTTCTATGCACGCCGACCTCTTCATTGCATTAATGCGTGGCACCGCATCAAGGAACTGCTGCACAAAGCTGAAAAAGTTGTTCGGCTTTGGTCTTTCCGGCCATAGCTGATCCACAACAGACCTCATGGCGAGTCCGGACAACCTATTTAGTTTGTCCCATTCGGCTAGCTGGTCAGTCAATGAAAGCGGATGCTCTGGAAGGTGGAATTGCGTCCAGAACAGCTTGTCCACTTCACGATCTGTCTGACCTTGGAAGTACTTGGCCGCATTGGCAGCGCTCGCCGCCAAATCCATATACGCATCTGCCAAACTCCACAGCCGATCCAGAGGGGCATACCGAGGATCTCCGAACTTCCTCCGTAACATGAAGGGTTTCCCAGCCGCAATATCCCCGACTTCCCGCAGCTCCTCCTTCTTCACTCTCATAGCAGAACGGGTCTCTTTGTCCGCCGATGCGGCCTTCTCAAGGTCCATTGCCTTCGCTCAGTTTTCTTTTTCAAGGAACCGGCAACGGTCGGCAGTGTCTTTTAATTCTACAGCCATCTTGGCCATCTTCTCCTGGCTCTCGCAATGTGCGGCCTTCTCGGCTTTCAACTCTTCGGCTGCCTTCAAGGTAGCCGCATTACTAATCCTTGCTTGTTCCTTGGCTCGGGCAAGTTCCGCCCGCAAGGCTTCCACGGTGGCAGCTCCATCTGCAGTCACAACATATTAAAGATACTGGCATTATGCTGCTCTTACTATGTGGCGTTCACCGGATAATAACACTTACCCTGTGCCTCGTCAAGCCTCTTGTTAACAAGCTCGATGTCGGCATCTGCCGTATCCAGTTGCCGTTTTAATTGGGCAAACTCCCTAGTCCGGCTAGCCACCAGAGCTCCCACCACCTGCACAAAAAGGCAGTTTGGTTATTCCCTGGGAATACGATCCTCTGTTCGCCGCCGTTCTCGATGACAACCAGAGTCTCAGGGGCTACAATAACATGTGCAGTACTATCACATATTATCTCACATACCTCAAACCTGTCAATAGACTCATAAAGGCTTCATGTAATCCACTTTCAGCGAACGAGATTCTCTCCATCACCGTACCCATCAGCGTACGGTGCTCTTCTGAGATGGCCGCTCGCCCCACCAACTCCCTCAGAATGTCCGACCGCACACCAGACGGTGCCGGACTCTTTCGTATGCTCTCTTCGAGAGCCGGACACTGGGGACTTTGGGGGTCTACGGGATTATCTTCTCGCCTCACCGAATCCGGAGAGGCCCTCCGCGACGACACTTCGGGGTCGCCCGCCTCTGGAGCGGAGGAGTCCAGGGGAGGCGTTTCACTCTCCATCATCTCTGGAAGAAGATCCCCCGAAGACGAGCTCATTTGAGAGGGGCTGAGGCCCGAACTGCAAGATAGATGCGGTGGTTATTTTCTCAGAAGAAAAAGATAGCATACCCTTACTATTGAAATATTTTGGATCACTTACGACTCGTTGGAGGGCTGATCCCCCCGCGGACTCTGTGCAGCAGAAGCACCCCCAAGGCAGGACCCTTAGTGGGAGACCTCTTCTCTCGTTTGGAGGCTTCGGCTTCCGGATCCTCGGAAGCAGTCCTTTTCCTCCCCCGATCGTCCTCCTTCGTGGAGACGCTCGTTCCCTCGGTTGGAGCGGATAGCGATGGGGGCCCGCGTCTGCCCGTATTATCTCCCTCGATATCTTCCTTCAAGGGCTCCGGGCAAGGTGCGACCTCGAGCATCTTCTCCAATACCGGATTTTCCAAACCCTCAGGGAGAGGGGCCAAACACCGAATCATCTTCGCCTTTGTTAGCCAGTCCTAGTCAAAAAGCAAACTCTCAGAAATAACTTCAAATAAAAGACAGCGTGTTCGGCTAGAGGATTTCTTACTTGTTCGGCGGCGCGGTTACTGCTCAGGCCCACGTCCTCGGTGATATCCGGACATTCCACTTGAGGTCCGAAGAATGACTTGTACATCTCCTCGTGCGTCAGGCCGAGGAAACTCTTAATGGCACATGACCCCTCTGGGTTGAACTCCCACAAGCGCAGGGGCCGGCATTTGCAAGGCTGGACTTGACGAACCAGCATAACTTGTATTACTGCAACCAAATTAAAATCTCCCTCGAAGAGATCTCGGATGCGGCTTTGCGGTATAGGCACGTCCTTGGCTGGACCCCAGCTCAGACCCCTGCTAATCCATGACATCAGTTGTGGGGGGGGGGCCGGGCGAAAAGCGGGGGCAGCCGCCCACTTGGCACTTCTGGGAGCCGTGACGTAAAACCACTCCCGTTGCCATAATTCGGACACCTCTGGAAAGGAACCTCTCGGCCATGGAGCTCCTGCCATCTTGCCTATTGGTGCACCTCCGCACGCTGCATGTTGCCCCTTGATAATCTTCGGTTGTACTTCAAAGGCCTTGAGCCACAGGCCGAAGTGAGGGGTCACACGGAGGAAGGCCTCACACACAACAATAAATGTCGTGATGTGGAGAAAGGAGTCCGGAGCTAGATCGTGGAAATCTAGCCCGTAATAGAACATCAAGCCCCTAACGAAAGGATCCAGAGTGAGGCCTAGACCACGGAGGAAATGGGAGACGAACACAACGTTCTCGTCGGGTTTGGGAGTAGGGACGACCTGCCCTTGAGCAGGCAGCCGATGCGAAACCTTGGCGGTCAGGTATCTGGCCTCCCTCAACTTCTTAATGTCCTCTTCCGTCATGGAGGAGGGCATCCATCGGCCTTCAAGGCTGGATCCAGACATGATTGAAGATCCGGAGCACCTAACCTGGGTTTTGGGTGTTAGAACTCGAGGCAGAGGAAGGGTTCGATTGAGCACGAGAGAGAAAAAGCAAAAACCTCGTCCCTTTATAAAGAGGGTGAATATCAAGCATCCTCTCCGTAGCCGTTCAGGACTTGCCTATAATCTAGGAGTCCTAGACACGGTTGGGTTACCCACGCCCATATTGATGAGAATCCCATAATTGGGGGAACACGATCTCCGCTTCGGCAAGACGTGTCAAAAAAACTGCCTCGCATTATGTGCGGGGCTGGTTAAAAGAAACGGTTCGAATAATCACCGGGCCATGACGTAACGTCATGCTGCCGAAGCAAGCTAGCAAATTAGATCTATGAAAACATTATTCTCTCTACGGTGGAATGTGGAACTTATTTTGCAGGGTCGGACACTATCCTCGTATTCAAATTCCTCTGTGATGTATTCGGAAAAGGAACCCGCCTTGCAATGCCGAAGACAACTACGCGCCGGATTCATCGTCATTGAAGCATGGTTCAGGGGCTACTGAGGGAGTCCTGGATTAGGGGGTCTCCGGACAGCCGGACTATCTCCATTGGCCGGACTGTTAGACTATGAAGATACAAGATTGAAGACTTTGTCTCGTGTCCGGATGGGACTCTACTTGGCGTGGAAGGCAAGCTAGGCAATACGTATATGGATATCTCCTCCTTTGTAACCGACCTTGTGTAACCCTAACCCTCTCTGGTGTCTATATAAACCGAAGGGTTTTAGTCCGTAGGACAACAATCACAACATACAATCATACCGTAGGCTAGCTTCTAGGGTTTAGCCTATCTGATCTTGTGGTAGATCTACTCTTGTAACACCCATATCATCAATATTAATCAAGCAGGACGGGTTTTACCTCCATCAAGAGGGCCCGAACCTGGGTAAAACTTCGTGTCCCTTGCCTCCTGTTACCATCCGGCCTAGACGCACAGTTCGGGACCCCCTACCCAAGATCCGCCGGTTTTGACACCGACAATGACTAACCCTCTTCATGCTTTGTCGCTGGTATGCTACGGCCTTGTCTTAGTTGTCAGTGGCAAACTCATCTGTACGAGGGGGTGGTTGGTGCTTGCTGGTGCGTTGTGCTATCTTGTTCCGCTAACAACCTTTGCCTGGTACACGAATAAGAGTTAGTTGGCTCCTGAGTCGCTCCTGCGGGCGACTCTGGGAGCCAACCCTAGCGCCGCCGCTTCCCAGCCCCCTCCCCGGCCTCCCTTTCCTCGCCGCCGCCGGTGGCATCGCCGGCCAAAGTCCGTGCAGCGTAGGCGGCAGTGGGGCGTCTTCTTCCCGCGCGCTGGAGGCATGCGTCGCGGGGCGCGGCCTTCTGCGTCGGCGGCGATGGTCGTCGGCCCGTCCACGGGCTCTGCTTCCTCCCCCCGGTGTGTGGCATCCCGGTGGTCCTGCTCCCCCACCCCCTCTCCTTCCATGCGGCGGATCTTGGGGCTTCGGGGGCGGGGGCCTTGCTGGCGGCGAGTCTGGGTGCTCCTATCCAGATCCGGGTGGTGGCGGCGGCAGACGTGTGGCTGGCGGCAGTGACCTGGCTAAGGTGGTGGCGGGGCGGCCAGCGGTCAGGCTACGCCTTTCGGGGTGGAGGGGCACTGGGCGTCTATGCCCGGGAGGTGGCCTGCGTCTTCGGCGGCATGCCGCAGCTGCTACAAGGTGGCTCGGGGCTGCTACTCGGGGTCTCGGCATAGATGTGGGCTGCCACGGCGTTGTGGTAGCTCTTGTAGCTTGGTGGCAGTGATTGAAGAACTGTGTCAATGACACTATCAACCGGAATATTAACTCCCAGCTGAGTCAAGTGATTATGGTACCCAGATATTCTGAGTATATGTTCACTGACAGAACTATTCTCCTCCATCTTGCAGCTGTAGAACTTATTGGAGACTTCATATCTCTCAATCCGGGCATTTGCTTGAAATATTAACTTTAACTCCTGGAACATCTCATATGCTCCATGACATTCAAAACGATGTTGAAGTCCCGGTTCTAAGCCGTAAAGCATGGCACACTGAACTATCGAGTAGTCATCAGCTTTG
This sequence comes from Triticum aestivum, assembly GCF_018294505.1. NCBI lineage: Eukaryota > Viridiplantae > Streptophyta > Magnoliopsida > Poales > Poaceae > Triticum > Triticum aestivum. Next base: position 57,595,974 of record NC_057812.1, read on the forward strand.
CTCTGCCAGACGTTCATAACATCTTGTGTTGCTCCTGCAGCGGGTTTGGCACCCAGCGGTGCTTCCAGGGCGTAATTCTTCTGTGCAGCAATAAGGATAATCCTCAAGTTACGGACCCAGTCCGTGTAATTGGTACCATCATCTTTCAACTTTGCTTTCTCAAGGAACGCATTCAAATTCAACGGAACAACAGCACGGGCCATCTATCTACAATAACATACACAAGCAAAATACTATCAGGTATTAAGTTCATGATAAATTTAAGTTCAATTAATCATATTACTTAAGAACTCCCACTTAGATAGATATCCCTCTAATCATCTAAGTGATCACGTGATCCATATCAACTAAACCATAACCGATCAACACGTGAAATGGAGTAGTTTTCAATGGTGAACATCACTATGTTGATCATATCTATTATATGATTCACGCTCGACCTTTCGGTCCCAGTGTTCCGAGGCCATATCTGCATATGCTAGGCTCGTCAAATTTAACCCGAGTATTTTGCGTGTGTAAAACTGTCTTACACCCGTTGTAGATGAATGTTGAGCTTATCACACCTGATCATCATGTGGTGTCTCGGCACGACGAACTTTGGCAACGGTGCATACTCAGGGAAAACACTTTTACCTTGAAATTTAGTGAGAGATCATCTTATAATGCTACCGTCAAACAAAGAAGAATAAGATGCATAAAGGATAAACATCACATGCAATCAATATAAGTGATATGATATGGCCATCATCATCTTGTGCCTTTGATCTCCATCTCCAAAGCACCGTCATGATCACCATCGTCACTGGCGCGACACCTTGATTTCCATCGTAACATCGTTGTCATCTCGCCAACTATTGCTTCTACGACTATCGCTACCGCTTAGTGATAAAGTAAAGCAATTATAGGGCAATTGCATTGCATACAATAAAGCGACAACCATATGGCTCCTGCCAGTTGCCGATAACTCTATTACAAAACATGAACATCTCATACAATAAATATAGCATCATGTCTTAACAATATCACATCACAACATGCCCTGCAAAAACAAGTTAGACGTTCTCTACTTTGTTTTTGCAAGTTTTGCATAGCTGCTACGGGCTGAGCAAGAACTGTTCTTACCTACGCATCAAAACCACAATGATAGTTCGTCAAATTAGTGTTGTTTTAACCTTCTCAAGGACCGGGCGGAGACACACTTGATTCAACTAAAGTTGGAGAAACTGACACCCGCCAGCCACTTGTGTGCAAATCACATCGGTAGAACCAGTCTTGCGTAAGCGTACGCGTAATGTTGGTTTGGGCCGCTTCATCCAACAATATCGACGAACCAAAGTATGACATGCTGGTAAGTAGTATGACTTGTATCACCCACAACTCACTTGTGTTCTACTCGTGCATATAACATCTATGCAGTAACCTGGCTCGGATGCCATTGTTGGGGAACATAGTAATTTCAAAAAAAAATCCTACGCACATGCAAGATCATGGTGATGCATAGCAACGAGAGGGGAGAGTGTCATCCATGTACCCTCGTAGACCGTTAAGCGGAAGCGTTATGACAACGCGGTTGATGTAGTCATACGTCTTCACGATCGACCGATCCTCAGTACAGAACATACGGCACCTCCGCGTTTAGCACACGTTCAGCTCGGTGACGTCCCGCGAACTCACGATCCAGTAGAGCTCGGGGAAGAGTTTCGTCAGCACGACAGTGTGGTGACGATGTTGATGAAGCTACCGTTGCAGGGCTTCGCCTAAGCACCGCTATAGTATGACCGAGGTGGATTATGGTGGAGGGGGGCACCACACACGGCTGGGAGAGATCAATGATCAACATGTGTGTCTAGAGGTTCCCCATGCCCCGTATATAAAGGAGCAAGGAGGGAGGCCGGCCGGCCCTAGAGGGCGCACCAGGAGGAGGAATCCTCCTCCTAGTAGGAGTAGGATGAGGGGGAAAGGAACGGGGAGAAGGAGAAGGAAAGGGGGCGCCGCCCCCCCTCTCCTAGTCCAATTCGGACCAGAGGGGGAGGGGGCGCGGCCGGCCCCTCTCTCTCTCCACTAGGGCCCAACAAGGCCCATTAACCCCCGGGGGGTTCCGGTAGCCCCTCCAGCACTCTGGTAAAATCCCGATTTCACCCGGAACTCTTTCGATGTCCAAATGTAGGCTTCCAATATATCAATCTTTACATCTTGATCATTTCGAGACTCCTCGTCGTGTATGTGATCATATCCGGGACTCTGAACTACCTTCGGTACATCAAAACATATAAACTCATAATACCGATCGTCACCGAACGTTAAGCGTGCAGACCCTACGGGTTCGAGAACTATGTAGACATGACTGAGACATGTCTCCGGTCAATAACCAATAGTGGAACCTGGATGCTCATATTGGTTCCTAGATATTCTATGAAGATCTTCATCGGTCAAACCGCATAACAATATACGTTGTTCCCTTTGTCATCGGTATGTTACTTGCCTGAGATTCGATCGTCGGTATCCCAATACCTAGTTCAATCTCGTTACCGGCAAGTCTCTTTACTCGTTCCGTAATGCCACATCCCGCAACTAACTCATTAGTCACATTTCTTGCAAGGCTTATAGTGATGTGCATTACCGAGAGGGCCCAGAGATACCTCTCCGACAATCGGAGTGACAAATCCTATTCTTGATCTATGCCAGCTCCATGAACACCATCGGAGACACCTGTAGAGCACATTTATAATCACCCAGTTACATTGTGACGTTTGGTAGCACAAAAAGTGTTCCTTCGGTATTCGGGAGTTGCATAATCTCATAGTCATAGGAACATATATAACTCATGAAGAAAGCAATAGCAGTAAACTTAAACGATCAAGTGCTAAGCTAACGAAATGGGTCAAGTCAATCACATCATTCTCCTAATGATGTTATCCCGTTGATCAAATAACAACTCATGTCTATGGCTATGAAACTTAACCATCTTTGATCAATGAGCTAGTCAAGTAGAGGCATACTAGTGACACTATGTTTGTCTATGTATTCACACATGTATTATGTTTCCGGTTAACACAATTCTAGCATGAATAATAAACATTTATCATGAAATAAGAAAATAAATAATAACTTTATTATTGCCTCTAGGGCATATTTCCTTCAGTCTATCCCACCATGGCCATCGCCCATGAAGGACTTGCCTCACTAGGGTGGAACTTCACGAAGTAGGTGATCTCCTTGCCCGTACAAACTCCTTGGTTCAACTCCACAATATTGACAGAGGCTCCCGAGTAACACCTAACCAATCTAGGAGACACCACTCTCCAAAAGGTAATATATGGTGTGTTGATGATGAACTCCTTGCTCTTGTGCTTCAAATGATAGTCTCCCCAACACTCAACTCTCTCTCTCACAGATTTGGATTTGGTGGAGAGATAATTTGAGTGGAAAGCACTAATTGGGGAAGGCTAGAGATCAAGATTCTTGTGGTTGGAATGGAATATCTTGGTCTCAACACATGAGTAGGTGTGGTTCTCTCTCAGACAATGTATGCTGTAAGTGTAGGCACATTTTGATGGCTCTCTCCACGAATGAAGAGTGGGTGGAGGGGTATATATAGCCTCCACACAAAATCTAACCATTACACACAATTTACCAAACTCGGTGGGACCGAATCATAAAACTCGGTCAGGCCGATGTAGTTCAAAATGTGAATGTTAGGATTTTCGATGGGACCCGCATGTCAACTCGGTGGGACCAATTTCATTAGGGTTATGGCATAACGTAATCTCGGTGAGACCGATCACATAAACTCGATAGGACCAATTTCTGTAATAGGCAAACAAAGAGTTGGTCAGGCAAACTCGGTGGGACCGAATCACTCATTTCGGTAAGACCGAAATGTTACATAGGGAAACAGAGAGTTTGCATTGTGAACTCGGTGGGACCGATCGCTCATCTTGGTTGGACCAAAACGTTACGAAGGGAAATAGAGAGTTTGCAATCCCATCTCGGTGAGACCGAGATCCCTATCGATGAGACCGAAAAGACTAGGGTTTCTGGCAGTGGCTATGTCAAAAGAACTCGGTGGCGCCGGATAGATCAAATCAGTGGGGCCGAGTTTGACTTTTGGTTTGGGACATATGTGGATATGAGAAAGTGGTTGAGGGTTTTTTGAGCATATCACTAAGCATTTTGAGCAAGCAAGCCATTAAGCAACACCTCATCCCCTTTTAATAGTATTGGCTTTTCCTATGGACTCAATGTGATCTTGGATCACTAAAATAAAAATGTAGAGTCTTGAGCTTGAGCCAATGTGTGTCGTTAGCATTTTGAGGGGTCCACATTTCTAATCCATGCCATGCCAATCATTAAACTTTCTGAAATGATCATCTTGGAATAGCATTAGTTCAATGAGCTATATGTTATTAGGAATTACCAGAACCACCCAGGAATAGTTGCACTTTCAGCAGGGCTTCGAGGGGAAAAGAGGGGCGCTGGCGGCGGTTGACTTGGGGGAGGCGCGACACCAGTGGCTCTGGCGAGCGGGCGAGGGGCTAGGAAGGGTCCACAGGCTGTGGTGGAACTCCTGGATGGATCAAGGAGGAGAGAGGGGCTCGGGATGGTGGAGCAAGGGAGGTGGCCGAACGGCGGAGGCGGCGGTTGTGCGTGGGGCACGCAGCCAGGGTGGACTCCGCCGAGGGAAAAAGAGGTGCGGCGAACCGTGGGGGTGAGGGGGCCGAGAACGTGCAAGGGAGGTTAGAGCTGAAGGAAATATGCCCTAGAGGAAATAATAAAGTTATTATTTATTTCCTTATTTTATGATAAACGTTTATTATTCATGCTAGAATTGTATTAACCGGAAACATAATACATGTGTGAATACATAGACACACAGAGTGTCACTAGTATGCCTCTACTTGACTAGCTCGTTAATCAAAGATGGTTATGTTTCCTAACCATAGACATGAGTTGTCATTTGATAAACGGTATCACATCATTAGGAGAATGATGTGATTGACTTGACCCATTCCGTTAGCTTAGGACTTGATCGTTTTAGTTTACTGATATTGCTTTCTTCATGACTTATACATGTTCCTATGACTATGAGATTATGCAACTCCCGATTACTGAAGGAACACTTTGTGTGCTACCAAATGTCACAACGTAACTGGGTGAGTATAAAGGTGCTCTACAGGTGTCTCCGATGGTACTTGTTGAGTTGGCATAGATCGAGATTAGGATTTGTCACTCCGATTGTCGAAGAGGTATCTCTAGGCCCTCTCGGTAATTCACATCACTATAAGCCTTGCAAGCATTGTGACTAATGAGTTAGTTGCGGGATGATGCATTACGGAATGAGTAAAGAGACTTGTCAGTAACGATATTGAACTAGGTATGAGGAAACCGACGATTGAATCTCGGGCAAGTAACATACCAATGACAAAGGGAACAACGTATTTTGTTATGCGGTTTGACCGATAAAGATCTTCGTAGAATATGTAGGAGCCAATATGAGCATCCAGGTTCCGCTATTGGTTATTGACCGGAGACGAGTCTCGGTCATGTCTACATAGTTCTCGAACCTGTAGGGTCCGCACGCTTAACGTTCGGTGACGATCAGTATTATGAGTTTATGTGTTTTGATGTACCGAAGGTAGTTCGGAGTCCCGGATGAGATCGGGTACATGATGAGGAGTCTCGAAATGGTCGATACGTAAAGATCAATATATTCGACGACTATATTCGGACATCGGAAAGGTTCCGAGTGATTCGGGTATTTTTCAAAGTACCGGAGAGTTACGGGAATTCACCGAGAGGGTCAATGGTCCTTCGTGGGCTTTAGTGGAAATAGAGGGCAGCAAGGAAGTATGGGGTGTGCCCCCCTAGGCCCAAACCAAATTGGTTTAGGGCTTTGGGGGCCGGCCCCTCTTTCCTTCTCCTCTCCTCCTCTTTACTTCCCCTCCTAATTGCACTAGGAAAGGGGGAACCTACTCCTAGTAGGAGTAGGATTCCCCCCTTGGGGCGCACCATATGAGGCCGCCGGCCTCCTGTAACATCCCAAATATTCAATTTGGAATGTTATACATTAGAGCATCATGCATATCATATTTTATTTTGCATTTTGGTTGATCCTAGAAATTCTACGCAACTCAATGACCCACGGAGAGAGTTTGGGATTTCGTTATTTTCATAATTGAGTTTTCTCAAATTTTGAGAATAGGATCATTTGATTTATTTATTTTATCATCAATTATTTTTATTACAAAAATATGAGAGAGGGAATAAAATGACTTTCCCAAAATAAAGAAATATTGAGGATTTAATAATAAAATCAAATAAGATTTTATTTTGGAGTTTTTCGGTGTTTTATTTGAATTTAGGAAAAAAGTGCGTTTTTCAAAATTTCATTTAGGTCCCAAATAAATGTTCACCTTGTGTGGCTTGATTTTAGAAGCCCGTGAAAATTCATTTCGGAATTTTTGGATTCCATTTAGTATTTCTTTTCATTTTTCTTCCGAGCGGAATAAAAAAACGAACCGACCTACGGGCCGTGTCCTACTAGGACTCCGGCCCGAGGGGGGCTTTAAAAGCCGGGGCAGCCCACCCCGAGGGAAACCCTAGCCAGCCCTAGCCGCCGCCGCCGTCGTCCGCCGCCGCCGCCGCCGGATCCCGCCGCCGAGGTTCGTCGCGCCTCGTTTTCCGTGCCGAAAAAAAGAGAGAAAAAATCGGCATTCGTCGTTTTTCTTTTTCTCGGATTAAATCCGCGATTTTTCTGATCGCGATTCCTGATCCGATTTTCGTTTTAGTATAACTTTTCGCTCGTTTATCGGAATCAGGCGATTCAAGCGCCTAGGGATTCGTCTCGAAACCCTCTATCCGTTTAACCAACTTAAACAAGATTTTGCTACTATAAAATTTTCCCTAGATCCAGATTACTAGAACGAAGTTGTTTTCTTTCGCCGTTTGACTTGCGTTGCTTCGTTCGATTTGATTCTTTTTGCCAACCGGAGTTCTTAAGTTGAACCTTCTGGTTAGATCTCTTATTTGATTTTTATCTGTGCATTAGATGAGTACTTATTGTATGCTTGTTTGTTTGTCTGTGATAGAATACCCGGAGCGCGCCGCTTGTTACTTCGAATCGTTAGGTTTCGCGGATCATCAACAAGGCAAGTAACACTTTGATCATACCTTTTCCTACTACCCAGTTTTATTGCATTAGATCAATCCTCACACATTGCATGATTAGGATCTAATTAAATTGTGGGATGGGAAGTAGATGAGGTAGTACCTATTACCTGTTATTATCAAACCTTTGGGAGTTACTTCTACGTTTGCTTATTATGCCATGCTATGCTAGTAGACGTGGATTGGGTGAGTGATATCCATGACAGATGTGAGATTGTTAATTAATGGTTTATCTAAGGTGGCAACTTAAACACACATCTGGGTGGATTGAGGCACCTGGGTATTCCAGGACTTGCCTGTTTTCTTTTGGACCGCCACCCAGGCTCAAAGGGATCATGAGACTATTCATACTAGAAACTTCCGTGTGCAGCCACAAGCTATTATGGGCTCTAGCATAGTTGACTAAGTTGTGCGAACTCTTACAGTGGTAGACTAGCAGATGTAGGGATGTAGGTGGTACGGTCTACCCGATCGTAAGGTGCTAGCGCTTCTGAAAGACTATGTCTCGGTCATCCGTCTTCTCAAACACCATGTAGTGCGAGAAACCAAACGGAGGCGATCGAGTCTTGTGGGGAAAAGTGCGCAAACCTCTGCAGAGTGTAATAAACTAATCATGGTTAGCCGTGTCCCCGGTTATGGACATCTTGAGTATCTAGTACCTGGATTATCATGTGAATCTCAACATGTTACTCTAAATTAATTTTGTTGGGTTATGTTTAATGATGATGCTTAATTGGGATTGAGAATGCTGTCAACCATTCTCAATGTTTAACAACCACCATGATAGTAATTAAATTTTATTCCTTTGAAGTAGGGAAAAATTGGCTTTACGCAAAACTGTAACCATAGAGCTTTCCACCAGCCAAATATGCATATAGTATAGCTGTTTCATTCCATTACTCTCTATGTGTTACCTTGCCAGCATATTCCATGTGCTGACCCGTTTCGGGCTGCAACGTTAATGTTGCAGACTTTTCAGACGACGATTAAGGAGTTTTAGGTCGTGGTTCTATACTCAGTGATGCCGTTGGAGTTGATGGACTCACTTATCTTCCAAGCCTTCCGCTGTTATCGTTATTAGATGGCCTTAAGCCATATTTATTGTAATAAGTTCTCTTTGAGACACTCGATGTAATAAGTGTGTGATTGCTACTCTGCTATAAATCCTCCGAGTACTGTGTGGTGTCAGCATTACTGATCCAGGGATGACACCGGAGCACAGAGATCAGACTGTTTGAGGTCTGGTCGCTACAGAGATGGTATCAGAGCACACGCTGACTGTAGGACACGACCACTAAGCACAAGACCTAGATCACTATTCACTCTCTTCTCTTCTGACCTCTCATCTTTTCTACTCTTTAGGATGGCGGATGCAAGGAACAAGTTCACACAACCGGATGAAGATACACCCTTTGGACGACACTTGAAGGAAGTCACTAGATACCTGAACATAGGAGTACCAAGCTTCACAGGAACCTACAACGCCACTTTACCTGAAGAAGAGCGCTGGATGATTCAAGTTCAAGTTCCAGGAAGGACGTTCATGCCAGTCACTGAGCCCATAGAGTTTTCTTTTGATGCACCAACTTGGAGTCTAGGAAAGAGCATGGCAGCTCACATCGCCATGGGACGCATTGGAGAAGTCTACCGCAAGGATCTCAAGGATACTATCTACCAGATTTGTGGGCGCCGAGATGAACACTGGGAGATGATCAGCACCAGGAAGGATAGATCAATTGCAGCTTTTATCCAGGAGTTAAACCAGCACATTCGACGACAGGAGAACCAGATGTGCGCCGACATGATAGATCTGAAGAAGGCTAAGACTAGAATCAAGGAATTGGAGGAAGAACTCAAGGCTACACGTGAAGATTATGAAGAGGAAATTGAAGTATTGGTGGAGAAGAATGACGACCTAATCAAGAAGATTGGAATATTTATGGGAGGCCCTACGCCAGTAGATGAAGACGAAGAACCCAGGAAATTAGCCCGGAAGACTACATCATCATCGACGGCACCGACTCGGAAGCAGATAGTAGCGATGATGACTATGTTGATGAAGCTGGAGCAGATATTATGGAGTCAACAACCGAAGAATATTTCTAGTAGACCACCTCATTAGTAGTAGTAGTCCACCATGTAAATATAGTAGTCCGAGCACTTTTGCGATAGATAGATCGATTGTATGCCCTTGTTTGATTGATTGAAGTGAATTGTTTGTTTTGCCTCATGTGCATATGGGTAGTGTTTTCTCTTTAGACCCCCTCTATTCTTATATCTCATCTTTTCTAAACCCTCAGATGCCTCCGAGACGTGACCCCGGATTTGCCTTTCCACCGGAGCTCACCCAGTTGATCCAGCAGCAGAACACATTGATGCAGTTGCTAGTCCAGAATCAGAATCAGGGGAACAACAACAACCCACCACCACCACCACCTGTTGACCACTTAGCCCGTTTTCTTAGGCTGAATCCGCCGGTGTTTTCCAGTAGCACCGAGCCGATAGTAGCAGATGATTGGCTCCGCAAGACAGCTAGGGAGTTGACCACAGCAGGATGCACAGATGCGGAGAAGGTGAAGTTTGCCGCACATTAGTTAGAAGGACCCGCAGCATCATGGTGGGAGAATTTCACAGCCACTTTCCCAGTCGACACTGTCACATGGGACCAGTTTCAGCAGGCTTTTCGTACTGCCCATGTTTCAGCAGGAGCTATGGCCATGAAGAAGCGTGAGTTTCGCAACTTGCGCCAAGGAGGATGGACAGTTGGCCAGTATGTGGAGGAATTTAGTAAGCTAGCATGTTATGCCCCAGATGACGTCGCTACGGATGCAGCTAAGCAGGAGAAGTTTCTGGAAGGACTGAATGATGAGTTGAGCATGCAGTTGATGGTAGCAACCTTCAACAACTACCAGGAGTTGGTAGATCGTGCTCTTATGATTGAAGGGAAGCAGCAGCAAATTGAGAATCGCAAGAGGAAGTATGGACAAGGAAAGTACAATTCAGGAGCTCAGCAGAAGCCACGTTTTACCCCTAGACCGGGAGGACATTTTCAGCATACCCATGGAGGAGGTAGCTCGCACAATCACAATGGCACCAAGAATGGTAATGGCAATGGAGGAAGCAACGGCCAGAACCGCACCAACCCATCAACCCCAGCCAAGAAGGACCTAAGCCAAGTCACTTGTTTTAAGTATTCGAAGACCGGACATTATGCCAATGAATGTCCTGAATTACAAAATGGAAATAGCAATGGAAGTTCTGGGAAGAAGCCGAACCCTTTTAACAGGGGACAGGTGAACCACGTTAGCGTGGAGGAGGTTGAAGCTCAGCCCGATGCAGTAATAGGTAAGTTTTTGGTTAAGTCATTTACTGCACTCGTTCTTTTTGATACTGGCGCATCGCATTCATACATCTCAAGGGGATTTGTGGATAAGTATAACCTACCAACCCAAGCCCTTAGGTCACCCATGTTAGTAACCTCGCCCAGAGCAGAGTATGTGGCTAGTCTATGGTGTGATCGGTTACCATTAAGGATTGGTAACTATGTTTTTCCCTCAGACCTAATAGTATTGGAATCTCAAGGATTGGATGTGATATTAGGCATGGATTGGTTATCAAAGTATGAAGGGAATATTGAATGTGCTAGTAAGTCAATTTTGCTTACCACCCCAGAAGGGAGAAGGATCAAGTATGTATCCCGACATGTGCCAAAGAGGACTCAAGTAAATTGCCTAACAGGAGTTGTGCAGGAGGAAGTACCAGTGGTATCCAGAGGAGTTGCCAGGCATGCCACCGGATAGAGATATTGAGTTTTTGATTGAGCTATTGCCAGGCACAGGGCCAATATCAAAGAGACCATATAGGATGCCAGCAAAGGATTTGGTGGAAATTAAGAAGCAGATTAAGGAGTTACTGGATAAGGGATATATTCGCCCAAGTTCTTCGCCTTGGGGATCGCCAGTACTTCTAGTGGAGAAGAAGGATGGATCGTTAAGGATGGTTGTTGATTATCGAGGATTGAATGAAGTAACGATCAAGAACAAGTACCCACTACCAATGATCAACGATCTGTTTGATCGATTGCAAGGAGCTAAGGTATTTTCCAAGATCGATCTGCGATCAGGATACCACCAGTTGAAGATTCGAGAACAGGATATTCCGAAGACAGCTTTTACCACCAGGTATGGGCTGTATGAGTATACCGTTATGTCATTTGGTCTGACTAACGCACCTGCCTATTTTATGAACATGATGAACAAAGTGTTTATGGAGTTTTTGGATAAGTTCGTCGTAGTGTTCATTGATGATATCCTGGTTTATTCGAAGAATGAAGAGGAACATAAGGAGCATTTGCGTTTGGTACTTGGAAAGCTCAGAGAACATCAATTATATGCCAAGTTCAGCAAATGTGAGTTTTGGTTGAAGGAAGTAGGATTCCTCGGACACGTTATATCTGGAGAAGGTATAGCAGTAGATCCCGCTAAAGTTGAAACCGTGACCAAGTGGGAAGCCCCAACAACAGTTGGAGAGATCCGGAGTTTTCTTGGACTCGCAGGATACTACCGGAGATTTATTGAGAATTTCTCAAAGATTGCGAAGCCTATGACTGAGTTGTTGAAGAAGGATACCAAGTTCATATGGACAGAGGAATGTGAGGCTAGTTTCCAGGAGTTGAAGAAACGTTGGTTACCTCACCAGTGTTGATTTTGCCAGACCAGACCAAGGATTATGAGGTGTATTGCGACGCTTCACGTCGAGGACTTGGAGCAGTGCTTATGCAGGAAGGGAGAGTTGTTTCATATGCCTCAAGACAACTGAAGCCTCATGAGTTGAATTATGCCACGCATGATTTGGAGTTAGCAGCCGTAGTGCATGCATTGAAGACATGGAGACATTTTCTCATTGGAAATCATTGTGAGGTGTACACGGATCATAAGAGTTTGAAGTACATTTTCACACAGAAGGAGTTAAATCTCAGACAAAGGAGATGGTTGGAGCTTATCAAGGATTATGATATGAAATTGCATTATCATCCTGGAAAGGCTAATGTAGTAGCTGACGCATTAAGCCGTAAGAGCCATGTCAATACGTTAATGACGGGAGAAATACCCAAGGAGTTAGCAGAAAATCTTCGTGAACTATGTTTGGAAATAGTTCCGAGAGGCTATGTAGCAGCATTGGAGATTCAGTCAACCTTGATGGATAAAATCAGGGAAGCTCAGAAAGCTGACAAAGAGATTGCCGCTATAAAGGAGAAACTGAGCAAAGGAAAAGCTAAAGGATTTCGTGAGGATGAGCACGACACTCTATGGTTTGAAGACCGTGTTTATGTGCCCAATGACCCGGAGATTAGGAAGTTGATTTTGCAAGAGGCACACGACTCACCGTATTCAATTCACCCAGGAAATACCAAGATGTATTTGGATTTGAAGGATATTTTCTGGTGGACCGGAATGAAGAAGGATATTGCGGAGTATGTAGCAGTTTGTGATGTATGTCAGAGAGTAAAGGCAGAGCATCAGAAGCCAGCAGGATTGTTACAACCATTGCCGATACCCGAATGGAAGTGGGATAAGCTAGGCATGGATTTTATCACGGGATTGCCCAGGACTCGTTCAGGCTATGACTCGATTTGGGTTGTAGTTGATCGATTGACGAAAGTAGCTCATTTCATCCCAGTAAAGACCACTTACACCAGTGCTAAGTTGGCAAAGATATACATGACCAGGATCGTATGTCTGCATGGAGTTCCAAGGAGTATCGTATCAGATAGAGGAACCCAGTTTACCTCAAAGTTCTGGAAGCAGTTGCACGAAACTTTGGGTACCAGGCTAGAATTCAGTACAGCTTTTCATCCACAGACAGATGGACAGACCGAGAGAGTCAATCAGATTTTGGAGGATATGCTGAGAGCTTGTGCGCTAGATACGGATCTAGTTGGGACGATAATCTGCCATATGCAGAGTTCTCTTACAACAACAGTTATCAAACCAGTTTAAAGATGGCCCCTTTCGAAGCTTTGTACGGAAGGAGGTGCAGGACACCGTTGTCATGGGACGAAGTTGGAGATCGCCAGTTGTTTGGACCTGACTTGATTAAGGAGTCTAAACAGAAGGTGAAGTTGATTCGCGATAGGCTCAAGGTAGCTCAGTCCAGACAGAAAAGTTATGCAGATTCTAAATGCAAGGAGACAGTTTACGAAGTTGGAGATAGAGCTTATCTTCGAGTATCTCCACTTCGAGGAACAAAGAGTTTTGGAGTTAAAGGGAAGTTAGCGCCACGATTTGTAGGACCATATCGAGTTTTGGAGCGTATGGGAGAAGTGGCCTACAAGTTGGAATTGCCCGAAGGATTGTCAGGAGTACATGATGTGTTCCACGTTTCTCAGTTAAAGAAATGTCACGCGGAGTTGGCTGACATACCGTTGAGAGACACAGTGCCTTTGGAAACTATTCAGTTGGATAACGATTTGACCTACGAGGAGAAACCAGTCAAGATTCTTGAGTTTGCCAACCGAGTTACTCGCAGCAAGGTTATCAAGTTTGGCAAAGTTCAGTGGAGCCACCACTCAGAGGATGAAGCCACCTGGGAGCGAGAGGAAGATTTTCTCAAAGACCACCCTCACCTATTTTCTAGCCAACCCGAATCTCGAGGGCGAGATTCATCTTAAGGGGGGTAGGTTTGTAACATCCCAAATTTTCAATTTGGAATGTTATACATTAGAGCATCATGCATATCATATTTTATTTTGCATTTTGGTTGATCCTAGAAATTCTACGCAACTCAATGACCCACGGAGAGAGTTGGGGATTTCGTTATTTTCATAATTGAGTTTTCTCAAATTTTGAGAATAGGATCATTTGATTTTATTTATTTTATCATCAGTTATTTCTATTACAAAAATATGAGAGAGGGAATAAAATGACTTTCCCAAAATAAAGAAATATTGAGGATTTAATAATAAAATCAAATAAGATTTTATTTCGGAGTTTTTCGGAGTTTTATTTGAATTTAGGAAAAAAGTGCGTTTTTCAAAATTTCATTTAGGTCCCAAATAAATGTTCACCTTGTGCAGCTTGATTTTAGAAGCCCGTGAAAATTTATTTCGAAATTTTTGGAGTCCGTTTAGTATTTCTTTTTATTTTTCTTCCGAGTGGAATAAAAAAACAAACTGACCTACGAGCCGTGTCCGACTAGGACTCCGGCCCGAGGGGGGGCTTTATAAGCCGGGGCAGCCCACCTCGAGGGAAACCCTAGCCAGCCCTAGCCGCCACCGCCGCCGCCGGATCCCGCCACCGAGGTTCGTTCCGCCTTGTTTTCCGTGCCGAAAAAAAGAGAGAGAGAAAAAATCGGCGTTCATCGTTTTTCTTTTTCTCGGATTAAATCCGCGATTTTTCTAATCGCGATTCCTGATCCAATTTTTGTTTTAGTATAACTTTTCGCTCGTTTATCGGAATCAGGCGATTCAAGCGCCTAGGGATTCATCTCGAAACCCTCTATCCGTGTAACCAACTTAAACAAGATTTTGCTACTGTAAAATTTGCCCTAGATGCAGATTACTAGAACGAAGTTGTTTTCTTTCGCCGTTTGACTTTCGTTGCTTCATTCGATTTGATTCTTTTTGCCAACCGAAGTTCTTAAGTTGAACCTTCTGGTTAGATCTCTTATTTGAGTTTTATCTGTGCATTAGATGAGTACTTATTGTATGCTTGTTTGTTTGTCTGCAATAGAATACCCGGAGTGCGCCGCTTGTTACTTCGAATCGTTAGGTTTCGCGGATCATCAGCAAGGCAAGTAACACTTTGATCATACCTTTTCCTACTACCCAGTTTTATTGCATTAGATCAATCCTCACACATTGCATGATTAGGATCTAATTAAATTGTGGGATGGGAAGTAGATGAGGTAGTACCTATTACCTGTTATTATCAAACCTTTGGGAGTTACTTCTACGTTTGCTTATTATGCCATGCTATGCTAGTAGACGTGGATTGGGTGAGTGATATCCATGACAGATGTGAGATTGTTAATTAATGGTTTATCTAAGGTGGCAACTTAAACACACATCTGGGTGGATTGAGGCACCTGGGTATTCTAGGACTTGCCTGTTTTCTTTTGGACCGCCACCTAGGCTCAAAGGGATCATGAGACTATTCATACTAGAAACTTCCGTGTGCAGCCACAAGCTATTATGGGCTCTAGCATAGTTGACTAAGTTGTGCGAACTCTTACAGTGGTAGACTAGCAGATGTAGGGGATGTAGGTGGTACGGTCTACCCGATCGTAAGGTGCTAGCGCTTCTGAAAGACTATGTCTCGGTCATCCGTCTTCTCAAACACCATGTAGTGCGAGAAACCAAACGGAGGCGATCGAGTCTTGTGGGGAAAAGTGCGCAAACCTCTGCAGAGTGTAATAAACTAATCATGGTTAGCCGTGTCCCCGGTTATGGACATCTTGAGTATCTAGTACTTGGATTATCATGTGAATCTCAACATGTTACTCTAAATTAATTTTGTTGGGTTATGTTTAATGATGATGCTTAATTGGGATTGAGAATGCTGTCAACCATTCTCAATGTTTAACAACCACCATGATAGTAATTAAATTTATTCCTTTGAAGTAGGTAAAATTGGCTTTACACAAAACTATAACCATAGAGCTTTCCACCAGCCAAATATGCATATAGTATAGCTGTTTCATTCCATTACTCTCTATGTGTTACCTTGCCAGCATATTCCATGTGCTGGCCCATTTTGGGCTGCAACGTTAATGTTGCAGACTTTTCAGACGACGATTAAGGAGTTTTAGGTTGTGGTTCTATACTCAGTGATGCCGTTGGAGTTGATGGACTCACTTATCTTCCAAGCCTTCCGCTGTTATCGTTATTAGATGGCCTTAAGCCATATTTATTGTAATAAGTTCTCGATTGAGACACTCGATGTAATAAGTGTGTGATTGCTACTCTGCTATAAATCCTCCGAGTACTATGTGGTGTCAGCATTACTGATCCAGGGATGACACCGGAGCACAGAGATCAGACTATTTGAGGTCTGGTCGCTACACCTCCTCCCCTTGCTCCTTTATATACGAGGGCAGGGTGGCACCCTAGGACACACAAGTTGATTGTTCCAAGCCGTGTGCGGTGCCCCCCTCCACCATAATCCACCTCAGCCATATCATAGCGGTGCTTAAGCGAAGCCCTGCATCGGTAGCATCATCATCACCATCATCACGCCATCGTGCTGACAGAACTCTCCCTCGAAGCTCTTCTGGATCGGAGTTCGTGGGACATCACCGAGCTGAACATGTGCTGAACTTAGAGGTGTCGTACGTTCGGTACTTGGATCGGTCAGGTCGTGAAGACGTACGACTACATCAACCGCGTTCTCATAACGCTTCCGCTTATGGTCTACGAGGGTCCGTGGACAACGCTCTCCCCTCTCGTTGTTGTGCATCACCATGATCTTGCGTGTGCGTAGGATTTTTTTGAAATTACTACGTTCCCCAACAGTGGCATCCGAGCCAGGTTTATGCGTAGATGTTATATGCACGAGTAGAACATAAAGGAGTTGTGGGCGTGGGTATATACATATTGCTTGCCGTCACTAGTTGATTCTTGATTCAACGACATTGTTGGATGAAGCGGCCCAGACCGACATTACGTGTACGCTTACACGAGACTGGTTCTACCGACGTGCTTCGCACACAGGTGGCTAGTGGGTGCCTGTTTCTCCGGCTTTAGTTGAATCGGATTCAATGAACAGGGTTCTTTCTGAAGATCAAAAAGCAATCACTATACCGCGTTATGGGTTTTGATGCGTAGGTAAGAACGGTTCTTGCTCAGCCCATAGCAGCCACGTAAAACTTGCAACAACAAAGTAGAGAATGTCTAACTTGTTTTTGCAGGGCATGTTGTGATGTGATATGGTCAAGACGTGGTGAGATATAAATTGTTGTATGAGATGATCATGTTTTGTTAAAGTTATTGGCAACTGGCTGAAGCCTTATGGTTGTCTATTTATTGCATAAGATGCAAGCGTCATACAATTGCTTTACTTTATCGCTATGCGATAGCAATACTTGCAAAACCAATAGTTGGCGAGACAACCATATGACGACACATTGATAGAGATCAAGATGATGGAGATCATGGTGTCATGCCGGTGACGATGGAGATCATGACGGTACTTTGGAGATGGAGATCAAAAGCACAAGATGATGATGACCATATCATGTCACATATTTTGATTGCATATGATGTTTATCATTTATACATCTTATTTTGCTTAGTTCGGCGGTAGCATTATAAGATGATCTCTCACTAAATTTCATGGTATAAGTGTTCTCCCTGAGTATGCACAGTTGCGACAGTTCGTCGTGCCGAGACACCACGTGATGGTCGGGTGTGATAAGCTCTATGTTTACATACAACGGGTGCAAGCCAGTTTTGCACACGGGGAATACTCGGGTTAAACTTGACGAGCCTAGCAAATGTAGATATGGCCTCGGAACACTGGAGACCGAAAGGTCGAGCGTGAATCATATAGTAGATATGATCAACATAGTGATGTTCACCATTGAAAACTACTCCATCTCACGTGATGATCGGACATGGTTTAGTTGAAATGGATCATGTGATCACTTAGATGATTAGAGGGATGTCTATCTAAGTGTGAGTTCTTAAGTAATATGATTAATTAAACTTTAATTTATCATGAACTTAGTCCTGATAGTATTTGCATATCTATGTTGTAGATCAATAGCTTGCGATGTAGCTCCGTGTTTATTTTTGATATGTTCCTAGAGAAAACTATGTTGAAAGATGTTAGTAGCAATGATGCGGACTAGCTCTGTGATCTGAGGATTATCCTCATTGCTGCACAGAAGAATCATGTCCTTGATGCACCGCTAGGTAACGGACCTATTGCAGGAGCAGATACAGATGTTATGAACGTTTGGTAAAGCTCGGTATGATGACTACTTGATAGTTTAGTGCACCATGCTTTATGCCTTAGAACCGGGACTTCAAAAATGTTTTGAACGCCATGGAGCATATAAGGTGTTCCAAGAGTTGAAATTGGTATTTCATATTCATGCCCATGCCAAGAGGTATAAGACCTCTTACAATACTTTGCCTACAAGCTGGAGGAGAATAGCTCAGCTAGTGAGCATGTGCTCAGAATGTCTGAGTACTACAATCACTTGAATCAAGTGGGAGTTAATCTTCCAGATAAGATAGTGATTGACAGAGTTCTCTAGTCACCATCACCAAGTTACTAGAATTTCGTGATGAACTATAATAAGCAAGGGATAACGGAAACGATTCCCAAGCTCTTCGTGATGCTAAAATCGACAAAGGTAGAAATCAAGAAAAGCATCAAGTGTTGATGGTTGACAAGACCACTAGTTTCAAGAAAAGGGAAAAGGGGAGAAGGGGAACTTTAAGGAGAAAGGCAAGCAAGTTGCTGCTCAAGTGAAGAAGCCTAAGTCTGGACCTGAGCCTGAAACTGAGTGCTTCTACTACAAAGGAAATGGTCACTGGAAGTGGAACTGCCCTAGATACTTGGCGGATAAGAAGGATGGCAAAGTGAACAAAGGTATATTTGATATACATGTTATTGATGTGTACATTACTAGTGTTTATAGCAACCACTCAGTATTTCATACTAGTTCAGTTGCTAAGATTAGTAACTCGAAATGGGAGTTGCAGAATGAACAGGGACTAGTTAAGGGTGAAGTGACGATGTGTTTTGGAAGTGGTTCCAAGATTGATATGATCATCATCGCACACTCCCTATACTTTTGAGATTAGTGTTGAACCTAAATAAATGTTATTTGGTGTTTGTGTTAAGCATGAATATGATATGATCATGTTTATTGCAATACGGTCATTCATTTAAAGTCAAAGAATAATTGTTGTTCTGTTTACATGAATAAAACGTTCAATGGTCATACACCCAAGGTGAATGGTTTATTGAATCTCAATCGTAGTGATACACATATTCATAATATTGAAGCCAACAGATGCAAAGTTAATAATGATAGTGCAACTTATTTGTGGCACTGCCGTTTAGGTCATATTGGTGTAAAGCGCATGAAGAAACTCCATGCTGATGGGCTTTCGGAATCACTTGATTATGAATCATTTGATGCTTGCGAACCATGCCTCGTGGGCAAGATGACTAAAACTCCATTCTCCAGAACAATGGAACAAGCAACTGACTTATTGGAAATAATACATATTGATGTATGCAATCCAATGAGTGTTGAGACTTGCGGCGGGTATCGTTATTTTCTGATCTTCATAGATGATTTGAGTAGATATGGGTATATCTACTTGATGAAACAAATGTTTGAAACATTTGAAAAGTTCAAATAATTTCAGAGTGAAGTGGAAAATCATCGTAACAAGAAAATAAAGTTTCTATGATCTGATCGTGGAGGAGAATATTTGAGTTACGAGTTTGGTCTTCATTTGAAACAATGCGGAATAGTTTCGCAACTCACGCCACCTGAAACACCACAGTGTAATGGTGTGTCCGAACATGGTAACCGTACTTTATTAGATATGGTGCAATCTATGATGTCTCTTACTGATTTACCATTATCATTTTGGGGTTATGCATTAGAGACAGCTACATTCACGTTAAATAGGGCACCCTCTAATCCGTTGAGACGACACTGTATGAACTATGGTTTAGCTAGAAACCTAAGTTGTCGTTTCTTAAAGTTTGGGGTTGTGATGCTTATGTGAAAAAGTTTCAGCCTGATAAGCTCAAACCCAAATTGGAAAAGTGCGTCTTCATAGGATACCCAAAAAGAAACTGTTGGGTACACCTTCTATCACAGATCCGAAGGCAATACATTTGTTGCTAAGAATGGATCCTTTCTAGAGAAGGAGTTTCTCTCGAAAGAAGTGAGTGGGAGGAATGTAGAACTTGATGAGGTAACTGTACCTTCTCCCGAATTGGAAAGTAGTTCATCACAGAAATCAGTTCTAGTGATCTCTACACCAATTAGTGAGGAAGCTAATGATGTTGATCATGAAACTTCAGATCAAGTTACTACCAAACCTCGTAGGACAACCAAAGTATGGTCCGCACTAGAGTGGTACGGTAATCCTTTCTGGAAGTCATGTTACTAGACCATGATGAACCTACGAACTATGAGGAAGCGATGATGAGCCGAGATTCTGTGAAATGGCTTGAGGCCATGAAATCTGATATAGGATCCATGTATAAGAACAAAGTATGGACTTTGATTGACTTGCTCGATGATCAGTGGGTCATTGAGAATAAATGGATCTTCAAGAGGAAGACGGACGCTGATAGTAGTGTTACTATCTACAAAGCTCGAATTATCACAAAATGTTTTCGACAAATTCAAGGTGTTGATTACGATGAGATTTTCTCACTCGTATCGATGCTTAAAAGTCTGTCCGAATCATGTTAGCCGTTGCCGCATTTTATGAAATCTGCCAATGGACGTCAAAACTGCATTCCTTAGAGGATTACTTAAAGAAGAGTTGTATATGATGCAACCAAAAGGTTTTGTCGATCCTAAAGGTGCTAACAAAGTGAGCAAGCTCCAGCGATCCATCTATGGACTAGTGCAAGCATCTCGGAGTTGGAATATATGCTTTGATAAAGTGATCAAAACATATGGTTTTATACAGACTTGCGGTGAAGTCTGTATTTGCAAGAAAGTGAGTGGGAGCACTACAATATTTCTGATAGGTATATGTGAATGACATATTGTTGATCGGAAATAATGTAGAATTTTCTGGAAAGCATAAAGAAGTGTTTGAAAAGAGTTTTTCAAAGAAAGACCTCGATGAAGCTGCTTACACATTGAGCATCAAGATCTATAGAGATATATCAAGACGCTTGATAAGTTTTTTCAATGAGTACATACCTTGACAAGATTTTTGAAGTAGTTCAAAATGGAACAGTCAAAGAAGGAGTTCTTGCATGTGTTGCAAGGTGTGAAGTTGAGTAAAGACTCAAAACCCGACCACAACAGAAAATAGAAAGAGAATGAAAAATCATTCCCTATGCCTAAGTCATAGGTTCTATAAAGTATGCTATGTTGTTTACCAGTCCTATTGTATACCTTAGCATGATTCTGGCAAGGGAGTAAATAGTGATCTAGGAGTAGATCACTGGACATCAGTCAAAATTATCCTTAGAGGACTAAGGAAATATTTCTTGGTTATCGAGGTGATAAAAGAGTTCGTCGTAAAGAGTTACGTCGATGCAAGATTTTTACATCGATCTAGATGACTCTAAGTCTCGATCTAGATACATATTGAAAGTGGGAGCAATTATCTAGAGTAGCTCCGTGCAGAGCATTGTAGACATAGAAATTTGCAAAATACATACGGATCTGAATGTTGTAGACCCGTAGGCTAAGCTTCTCTCACAAGCAAAACATGATCACTCTCTGGGAGTTAATCACATAGCGATGTGAACTATATTATTGACTCTAGTAACCCTTTGGGTATTAGTCACATGGAGATGTGAACTAATCACATAAAGATGTGAACTACATTATTGACTCTAGTGCAAGTGGGAGACTGAAGGAAATATGCCCTAGAGGCAATAATAAAGTTATTATTTATTTCCTTATTCCATGATAAATGTTTATTATTCATGCTACAATTGTATTAACCGGAAACATAAT
Organism: Triticum aestivum; assembly: GCF_018294505.1. Lineage (NCBI taxonomy): Eukaryota > Viridiplantae > Streptophyta > Magnoliopsida > Poales > Poaceae > Triticum > Triticum aestivum. The sequence goes on from NC_057812.1 coordinate 57,617,823, forward strand.
ACATGTGTGAATACATAGACACACAGAGTGTCACTAGTATGCCTCTACTTGACTAGGTCGTTAATCAAAGATGGTTATGTTTCCTAACCATAGACATGAGTTGTCATTTGGTAAACGGGATCACATCATTAGGAGAATGATGTGATTGACTTGACCCATTCCGTTAGCTTAGGACTTGATCGTTTTAGTTTACTGTTATTGCTTTCTTCATGACTTATACATGTTCCTATGACTATGAGATTATGCAACTCCGGATTACCGGAGGAACACTTTGTGTGCTACAAAATGTCACAACGTAACTGGGTGAGTATAAAGGTGCTCTACAGGTGTCTCCGATGGTACTTGTTGAGTTGGCATAGATCGAGATTAGGATTTGTCACTCCGATTGTCGGAGAGGTATCTCCAGGCCCTCTCGGTAATGCACATCACTATAAGCCTTTCAAGCATTGTGACTAATGAGTTAGTTGCGGGATGACGCATTACAGAACGAGTAAAGAGACTTGCCGGTAACGATATTGAACTAGGTATGAGGATACCGACGATCAAATCTTGGGCAAGTAACATACCAATGACAAAGGGAACAACGTATGTTGTTATGCGGTTTGACCGATAAAGCCCTACGTCGGTAGCATCATCATCACCGTCATCACGCCGTCGTGCTGGTGTAACTCTCCCTCAAAGCTCTGCTGGATCGGAGTTCGTGGGACGTCACCGAGCTGAACGTGTGCTGAACTCGAAGGTGTCGTACGTTTGGTACTTGGATTGATCGGATCGTGAAGACGTATGACTACATCAACCGTGTTCTCATAACGCTTCCTCTTACGGTCTACGAGGGTACGTGGACAACACTCTCCCCTCTTGTTGCTATGCATCACCATGATCTCGCGTGTGCGTAGGAATTTTTTTGAAATTACTATGTTCCCCAACAAGAGGAGCCTCGGTTTGGCAGGGGCAGCTTGACTTTGGCGATGGCCGAGATGGCAATGGCGAAACGAGGAGGGGGCCGAGGACTCCGGTGGGCTTGGAGCGAGGGGAAGAGGTGAATGAGCTGCAGGAGGGGTCGAGGGTCCTATATATAGGCCCGGGGAGAGCTCGGGGACGCTCTAGAGAGCTCCAGCTCGAAGACAATGGCGGAGCAGAGACTGGACATGTCACGGGCGCGATGACGGCGACCATACCGCAGTGATTCAGGACGGGGCAGCGACTCAGGTCGATGCAGACGAGCACAGGTGAGCTACTAGACACGAATTGAGGTCGAGACGATGAGGGAACAAACGATAACAGGGGCGGGAACACTCCAGAGCGCGTGTTTGGCTGGTCATGACCCGTGGTCACCGCGTGAACTAGCATACACGGTGCCATGTGAGCGGCCACATCATGTCCGGTAGAAAGACCACGATACCCTGAGTGCAAAGGCGGTAACCACTTGGTCCAGGGGGCAAATACGTGATTTGCAGGAGGAGCCAAAACATTTTGGCAGCAAGGTGTTTGATGCCATCTGCAAAGGATTGGTCGGGAGGATTAGACTGAGATTTGACTGGGATTTATCACCCACTAAGACGAGTAAGATGGCAAGGTTTCATCTCATACCGAGGGGTTTAGGTAGTACTTGTGCAAAGTGCCATACTGACCAGAATAGCAAGAAGTAGCACTCACATACTAGCTTGGATTGAGCTAAAAATTGTCATAGATGGGTTATATGATCATATGAAGCTTCTGTAAAAGTTTCATGCCATTTGGAAATACCAAAATAGCACTTGCTTCACAAAGCTTCATTCTGATCAGAAACTTGGAAAAATTGCACGGGGGAAATGGTTCAATGAAATGGGCCAAAACTAGGTGGAGGGAGTTGATATGGATAGGAGAATGCCCTGGAAAATTTTCAGCTTACGTGAAGCAGTATAAAATATAGTTGCTTCATAGACTGAAAATCTGACCAGAAACTAAGATTTGGAGCTGGGCTCACATGGAAGGGTTACATGAGCTCATATTTGGTGGAGAGTCATTATTTGATCATATGAAGGACCACTACTAGGGAAAAGCCTAGCAGCAGCGCGGTTTTTAGGCCTATCAGCAGCGCGGGTACCCGCGCTATCAATAAGGCGCTACAACTAATAGTTAGTAATAGTGTGGGTTGAACCCGCGCTACTACTAACAAAGTTAGTAGTAGCGTGTGCCGCCCACGCTACTGCTATTTAGTACCCGCGCCACTACTAACAAAATAGTAGCAGTGTGTCCATACTACCAATGCTACTAGTATCCTAAATACTAGTAGCGCGCAGTCTTTTCCCACGCCACTACTAACTAATTTATAATTAAAAAAACATAAAATCCACCAATTCCATTTTATGCATACAGTTCCCAGTAAACACAACAATAGTGAGCATTGTTGGGCTCCTATTTCATGGTTAACCAGAAACCGAAGGAAATAAATCAGCCAAAAAACCTCATTATGCATTGCAACTCACAAATGACCACTTCAAAGAACATGCAAGTATCTATGTCATTAACAATTGCAAACATAAGTTTCTTTTTACTATAGTTGTTGTATGTACTATCACACAGTTCATCATTCTGTTCTCACTCAATAATAAGAAAAATGAAAAGAAAAGATAGAGATAATCTGCCGCAATTGCACTTCGGTGTCATGGATTCAGTCTGCCGCTTCAACATCTCATTATCCGGCAGCACTCTGTCGTTACCTTCTACCTATGAATAAAAACAGACCTTGTCAGAGAAGCAAATGTGAAACCTTATTACAACATGTATGCTAAGTCGCTAACCCATAGAGACAGCTAGAACAAATGTGGAAACTTTCCATGTTGCCGAGTAAGTATATTAACTAGACAAAGTTAGATGACAGTGAAGCTTAAAGCTGCAGTAAGAAATATTAGATATACACATTTTGAAAATCAACCTCGGAAGTGGATACTCTAGTAGACCTGCAAGACCAAATATGGTAGTAACCAAAATCCTATAAAGATTCAAGGTTAAAGATTATAAATCCAATTTGTCATTAGCATAAAAATATTAGTTCCATGAAGAAGTTTGTCAAGAGATATTTTCTAGTGTTTCTAAGACAGTGACTGAAACATAATGAAAGAAAACACGTTTCTGCATTTTAATTAGGGGGAGCTTTAGTTCTAAAATACTGGAACTATGACTGAATGATCATATATACTATTAGAAAAACAGACCAAAATCCCCGCAGAACAAAACAGACCAAAAAATTAACTTCCTACTTATAGTGGCAAGAAAATCTTATATGAATGTTTTATAATAAATAATGCTAACCATGAAGTCTTCTTCCATATAACAAAGGAGTGACAAAACCAAAAAACCTGTAATTCAAGTACGACATGCAGTTAGTTAATTATTTGCATGTCAACAGTTCTAACATCTAGCTACAAATCTTCAAAGTAAAGATTGTGAACTCTATTAGACATGATTATATCAATTAGACCAAATAGAAAATAATTCAATATGTTGTATATCCATTAAACGAAGTTCAATCTATCTTCTGATTATTAGTGTTTTAGTTAGGTGATTAGTCCTTCTACGGCCGCCGGTTAATAGGTGAGCCATGACTTTTTACAGTAAAAAATGCAAAGGAAATAACAAGTTAGTATTTTTTTCCAAATCTAATTATACGGCCACGTTGATCATACCTTACTAATTCTGGCCGGACACTAGTAACACAAGAAAAACTTCCATGCTTTATCGGTGCACATTCACCATTTGATAGTGTGATCATTTGCGACAGCAAACATATACTACAAGGACATATCCACGACGCGCTTAACACTAGAGAGAGATGCTACAGCCAAACAAATCATGACCAAACACATATCATCCAGTCCAGGACTTGCTCACTGCTATTTTGCTTGCAGATTCTGCCTTCAGGTTACAGCAACCAACTGAAAATAATACTACATAGAAATCACAAGTAGTCTTTAGCCTACGTGCAAATACAAATACTTGGTTCTCTCAACCGCATAAAAGTGCAAATACAAATCACAATACAAACTGTCCGCAGATAATGCACAATGCACGACACTCTTCTTTCCCGATCAAACTTTTGATTCATATGGGATCCCTATAAGCAGTACATTGGCTCGTTGCGACAAGAACAAAATTCAGAAGTGTGGTAGGGGTATCAGTAATTTTAGGAGGAAATTATTGGCGCTTAATTGAGGAAACTGAGCGTGCACGTGGTGTTTCTTGGACTTACTAATTTTCTATCTTGAGTTGGACTTCAAGATGTTTTTATTTTCTTTGAGAAACAGATTGAGACGTTGACTGTCAGCATTGTGCATGTTAATTCAAAATGATCCGGTCTCCAGATATCCATTCTGTCACTTTTCGAACACTTTGTGGTGTCAGGTTGGTTACATGCTGGAAGGAAGCATCGAACTTGTTGTATATATATATGCAAAACCGGGTAGCAATTAGCCTAATCAGTGTCTGTTGGGACGTCAATCCCTGCATAAAAGTGCAGTAGTTTTCTTCAGTGGAATCCTTGTGACATTCCAGTCTTGGTCTCCAATGTGACCATCCAACCAGAGATCAAAATAGTGCAGCATCTACGTGCAGAACATGAATAAACTTGATCGATTGCCTTGGGCAAGATAGAGATCTGTGAAGAGGGAGGAAGGAGAGGAGAGGAGAGGAGGGCATACCTCGGCTAGGAGTTGCTGCTGTGGGAGGCGCAGGTGGAGCCGTCGTGTACCTCGCCGGCTCCAACATCCATGCGTGGCGTCGGCCCACAGCAGGGAGGCGTCGGCGGTCTCTTGTGACCTGCGTTGCGTGAGGAATCTGGCCAAATTGAATCAGAAAATGGCAATTCAAATTGAATCGAACAACATCCGGGATCTGGCCAAATTGTGTCCAACACACACACACACACACGCATGAAGGGAAGGTAGGGGGGAGAGACCTCCATGGCGTCGGTCGGAGCACCATCTCCATCTCTCTCCCTCACGCGGGCATACTTAGGAAGACATACGATCGAGGGCGGAGAGACCTCCGACGGTCGTATGACACGCTCAGGGCGGCGGGCGGGCACGTGCGCGGCGGAGGGGGCGGGGGCGGGCAGCGGCGCGAGACAGGGAGCGGCGGGCGCGCGGCCGCCGGCATGGCGTACGCGGCGGGGGGCATGGGGGCGGACGGACGAAGGAGAGGAGGTGGAAGGGAGGCCGGCGGCGAGTGGGTTGGGAGAGGAGAGGAGGTTGGGGATCTGGATCGGGCTCCGTGGTTTTTTTTGACAGATGGGAGTGGGTGGACAAGGACGGTTGGTGGGGTGGGGGTGGGGATCGGGCCGGGGTGGACACGCTTAGTAGTAGCATGGGGTCTCACATGCGCTACTACTACTTACTTAGTAGTAGCGCCGGTTTTATACCCCTCGCTACTACTATGGCCTATCCCGGGGGCATTGTTGGAGACCATTTAGTAGCAGCGCGGGTTTATACCCCTCGCTACTACTATCAACTTAGTAGTAGCGCGGTTTTTATACCCCTCGCTACTACTAATTAGCTGTAGTGCTCATTTTTAAACCGCGATGTTGATAAACTTCTGTGTATAAGGTTTTCCCTAGTAGTGGACCTTGCAAAATTTTAACTCATTTGGATATGCCTAGCTAGTACTTCCTTCACAATCACTTCCCTCAGACAGGAACTTTGAAAAATTTCTCAGGAGTATTTACTAGTCAAATTGAGTTGAATTTTGGCATGGGGCAATTATATGGACAGGAAAAGATGTCCAAAAAGTTTGGGGTCAATCAAGAAAAGATAAATGACACTTCCTTCTCAAACCACCACTTAGGGCAGAATCGAAAAAAGGAATATTTTTGAATTATCTTTGATGATGCCAAGGAAAATTTTGACATATTTGTGGAAGATATGACCCAAAAAATTTATGATAATTATTCGGGAATTTTGGGAGTGCCAGAAATATAGATTGCTTCACAACCTAGGGTTTAAAGGGTTATTCCTTTAATAAAAGGAATATTCCCAATAAAAAGAATATTGGATTAGGTCAAGGATGAAAATGACATGACCTTGGGTTGATGTTGAGGATGAAAAGCCACTATAAAACCTAGGAAGACATGATCTTCCCAAGTTTCAGAACCACATTGCCACAGAAAATCAAATCAAATCAAGGACTCCAAGAAAATCAAAGGAAAAAGAAAAGGGCAAAATCCAGGGTGTTACGATGAACTAGATGCATAGGATAATTGTCTTTGGTGAAATTCGAATTTCAAGCGATTCCAATTCCAAGATCCAATATCATCGCATAGCCTATAGCATGCTAATGCTTTTCCCTTCAAAGATAAAGGGAAAACCTTCTTCTTAGCTTCATCTCCGGGTAAACCTGCAAGCTTAAATAATCCACAAATTTCATCCACATATATTAAGTGCATATCAGGATGTTCAGTTCCATCTCCTGCATAAGGATTAGCTAGCAGTTGTTCTATCATACCCGTGGGAATTTCATAACCAATATTTTCAGTAGGTGCAGTAGGTTGAGGGGCAACTAATTGTGGTTCTGGTCGAGGTGAAGATACACCGAACAACCCCTCAAAGGATTATTCTCCATAGTAACAAGTGACAATAAATTTCATCATGTAGTAATAATGTTTCCTTACCGATTTCCACTTACCAAGAGCGCTTCACTCCCTGGCAACGACGCCAGAAAAGAGCCTTGATGACCCACAAGTATAGAGGAGCAGAAGGAAATGACAAGCGGTTTTCAGCAAGGTATTCTCTGCAAGCACTGAAATTGTTGGTAACAGATAGTTTGATAGCAAGATACTTTATAACGAGCAAATAACGGTAATGGTAAATAAAGTGTAGTAAGGTAGCCCAATCGTTTTGTGGCAAAGGACAGGCCAAAACAATTTCTTATAATAAGCAAAGCGTTCTTGAGGGTACACAGGAATTTTATATAGTCACTTTCACCATGTTGGTTTGATTTGTGTTCGCTACTTTGATAATTTAAGATGTGGGTGGCCCGGTGCTTAGGTGTTGTTCTTACTTGAACAAACCTACTTATGATTAACCCCCTCGCAAGCATCTGCAACTACGAGAAAAGTATTAAGATAAAATCTAACCATACGATTAAACTTTTGGATCCAAATCAGTCCCTTACGAAGTAGCGCATAAACTAGGGTTTAAGCTTCTGTCACTCTCGCAAACCATTATCTAATAACTACTCCACAATGCATTCCCTTAGGCCCAAATATGGTGAAGTTCCATGTAGTCGACGTTCACATGACACCATCAAGGGAATCACAATGTACATACCAACCAAATATCGAACACATATCAAGTTCACATGATTACTTGCAACAAGATTTCTCTCGTGACATCAAGAATAAATGTAACTACTCACAAATGATATTCATGCTCAAGATCAGAGGGGTATTAAATAGCATAATGGATCTGAACATATAATCTTCCACCAAATAAACCATATAATAATCAACTACAGGATGAAATCAGCAGTACTAGTCACCCACAAGCACCAATCTAAGGTTCCGGTACAAAGATTGAATACAAAAGGTGAACTAGGGTTTTAGAGGATATGGTGTTGTTGAAGATGTTGATGAAGATTTCCCTCCCCAAGATGGGAGAGTTGTTGGTGATGATGATGATGACGATGATTTCCCCCTCCGGGAGGGAAGTTCCCCCGGCGGAATCGCTCCGCCGGAGGGCAAAAGTGCTCCTGCCCAAGTTCTGCCTTAAGACGGCGGTGCTTCGTCCCGAAAGTACTCTCCTCATTTTTTTCTAGATGAAAATGACTTAGATACCAGAAGAGGGGCACTGGGGAGGTGGGCCGAGGAGGGCATAACCCACCAGGGCACGCCTGGGCTCCCTGGCGTGCCCAGGTGGGTTGTGCCCATCTGGTGGGCCCCCTCTAGTAGTTATTTTCTCCAATAATTCTTATATATTCCGCAGAAAATCCTCGTGAAGTTTCAGCTCATTTGGAGATGTGCAGAATAGGTGGCCTTCAGGTCCAGAATTCTAGCTGCCGGTATTCTCCCTCTTTGTGTGAACCTTACATATTATGAGAGAAAATGCATTAGAATTACTCTAAAAAGTATTATTATGCATGAAAACATCATAAATAACAGTAGGAAAATATGATGCAAAATGGACGTGTCAGCTATCTAGTCCAGCACTCCAGCTTCACTTAACTAAGATAATGAAAACAAATTAAGTTTGTCGAGAGAACTAGTTTGCACTCCAAGGGATTAGATACACTAACAAGAAAGCTACTCCTACAACAATTTCCACACGGATCAGTTGATTTATTAACTAGAAATGGCATTTTTCCGAAGAATTAGAAAAGGCTAATTGATGTGACATACCAGAATAGAGATAAAATCATTACCTGAGGCTCATTCATTGACTACTAAATTAACTGTCACAACCAACCAAGCTAATTAATTGAGCTCGATCGATCAGGCATCATGACGGTCTCGAAGCCGCCACCGCTGCTTCTCGCCACACACCTTGTCGCTCTACTCTGCCGGCGCTTCATTGGCCGGCCTCTTTGACATGCAGCAGTAGGTGTCCAGGGATGCCCCACAACGCAGCTAGAAATCTCTCTATCGCCATGGATCGATGTTGCAAGCCTATCTGGAGGCAGAAGTATCAACCCCTCTTCTTGATCCAAACGATTTGGCATCAAACAACTAAACAAAAAAAGTTCCGAGCATAATAGCAGTTCCAAATCTTGTCAACATCAAGGCTGTGAGTCAAATTTTTAGTCACTGAGTGCCAGATTTGCACCAAAGGCGTTATACCAGCTTGAAGCCAAGATACAAATTATGAGAGGAAACAAAATGGAGGACTCCAAGTTATGTTGTACTAGCTTGTTGAGACGATGACTTAAGAAAAATGGTGACATCGACCACCTGGTGCTTAGTTGCGTTATATATAGCACGTCTAAGACAGATTGTGAGCCATGGAAGAAGGCGTCAAGAAGTTATCCCCATGTAGGACAAACATATGCTTCTTTCCTGGTGTCTCCTATTCATATGTATTCTCAACTTCATTTCCATTTTTTGGCAATCCATCCTCTCTTAAGTTTGTGACGATGGAATACAGCCTATTTACTATAGTAAACTACTAAAATCAAATAATTGTGATGTAGAACTGTGTGGATGAAGGAGTGGTGATAGAGTTTGCATGCTGCTAATTCAAGTGAAGACGGTGTAGTATATATAGAGGAAGGGAAAGGACTACACATCTTGAAGGTGGGTGGGATATCTATTGGCCTTGTATTCACCTTACTAAATTCTAACAACACATTTATCTTTTATGTCCGCTCAAAACAATTATCCTTTATGTACCCTCACCCACCCAGCCACACACTTCATAATTGACTTGGTTACATATGGGGATTGTGTTTAATTAATTATTAATTTCAAATGCACCAGTTAGCTAGCTAGTCCGGCTACGGTAACTAAGATAACTAGGACCGTGGGTACCGGAATAGCCTGGGCCTCATACCCAGCTATCTTCGGCCCAACAGGCTGCGGCATTTGTTCTTGCATAATTGGCCCATCTCGGCCCAGTAAAGAATTCAAACGTGCCTCCCGAGCCGCCCTGATCCTGATCCCGGGGATCGCCGGCGTGGTCGCCACTGCCAACACCGGCGCCGGTCCGGCCACATTCCGACGCTTGTTCTTCCCTCTCTTAACCGTAATCCATGACTCGGGGTGAATCAAATCAAATAGTGTGAGGGTCGGGAGGCATACCTTAGGCAGGGGGCCCCTCCAAGGCTTGATCGTCGTCGCCGCCGTACTCCGGCGAACTAACAAGCGATCTGAACTGCTTTTTTCTTCAGGCGTCGGCCCTTGTCGTGCCGCCTGGCTGCTAGGACCAACGGCATCAAAAGTCGGCGAGAACTCCGGCGATTCGCGGGCGCACTTCCCGTCGGCGCCATCCTCCTCGTCGTCCTCGTCCGCGAGAACCCAGAAGTGAGGGAAGAGGAGTGGTGATAGAGTTTGCATGCTGCTAATTCAAGTGAAGACGGTGTAGTATATATAGAGGAAGCGAAAGGACTACACATCTTGAAGGTGGGTGGGATATCTATTGGCCTTGTATTCACCTTACTAAATTCTAACAACACATTTATCTTTTATGTCCGCTCAAAACAATTATCCTTTATGTACCCTCACCCACCCACCCACACACTTCATAATTGATTTGGTTACATATGGGGATTGTGTTTAATTAATTATTAATTTCAAATGCACTAGTTAGCTAGCTAGTCTGGCTACGGTAACTAAGATAACGAAAACAAATTAAGATTGTAGAGAGAACTAGTTCGCACTCTTAAACACTAAAAAAAGTTATACAATTTTCACACGGACCAGTTGATTTATTAATTAGAAATGACATTTTTTGTGAAGAATTAGAAAAGACTAATTGATACTATTAAGGGCCTATTCGAAACCTCTCTCAGCTCCTCCAACTCTACAAATCCAGCTTCCCAATCTACTTTCCCACTCCAGCTGGCGATTCCCATGCATTCAGCTGGAGCGTAGCTTTTCTCGGTGCCACTTGAGCTGGCAACCCAACTAGGGAGGCTGCTAGTCCGTTCGGCACCAGTTTGGGCTAGCTAGAACTGGCCCAGTTTGAGAGGTCTGTACAAAGGTGGGCTCAGAGGACAACGTGGTGAGCACTGACGTCAATGGCTTCATGGTGGACGACATGGTGGAGCCGGGCATGGTGGTGGGGTCAGGGCGCTGGTTTATGGTTGCAAGCAGGAGAAGGGGATGTCGAGGGAGAGAAGACAGGGTACTGATTCGAGAGCGTATAGATTCGGTGGGGGGGGGGAGCGATTCAGTAGTTTTTCTGAGGGAAGAGTGAATCATTTTCTTTTGCAGTGGCAACTCACAGTTAAACCTTCCAACTCTTGATATTTGTCTCCATGGAGCTATAATTTTGCGGCTCCTCATTTTTACACTAGGGGATGCCTCAACTTCTCAAATTTCACTCCACAGAGCTCAGACCTTTTGGTCGGCTCCTCGTGTGGAGTTTGCATAGTTGGGAGCCGCAGAGGATTCAAACAAACCCTAAATTCACGGTCATACCCAACCAAGCTAAGTAATTGAGCTCTTAAAATTCTCACCTTTGTTTTGAAAAATAGGAAATGATTATACTACCCTATCCTGAGAAAAAGACTATACTACCCCTAAAGAAATCGGCGGTGGATCTTCATATACCGCTCCCTCTCCTTTTTAGAGCATTAGATAAACACTCATGTGTTGCAATAAGATATAAATATTCTAGTATGTTAGCTCATAATTTACATGCCCATACTCATATTAATATGACCGAGTAAATACATATTATCAAATCCTACCCGTGACTTACCTACCTAACTAAATTTTAGGATTTTATTTGATAATCACTTACTGGATCATGTGTCCAGTGTCATGATACTTTGATGTTGCAACTTGCCATCACCATTTTAATTGTGAAGTATTACAACCATTCAAGACTCAAAGTATATGCGGACAATTTATTAAAATATTCAGAACTAAAGGCTAGATAAAACAGGTGTGAGATTTTCAAATAATACATTGGTAAGAATCAAACGAGGTATTCAATTCCCACTCGAACTCAGGAAATAAGTTGGGGGAGGATAAAAAAATTTAGGAACATGCTATGTGTCTTGAATCAGAGTGATGGCGTGTTGGACAAGTCTGTTTTTCAGTGGATTGACATGGGCGTGATGCATTAGCATTTGTTGCCGTACTGACATGAAAATAGTCTCATCTCATATCCTGGTTACTACTTGCTCATCAAACGTGTATTTAGGCCCATTGATTTCTTGTATGTGGGTTCTCTAAGTATAACGGATTTTTTATTGACGCAAACCTTCCATCAAGCTTGATGACTGGTTCCTGGCCATCCTGGAGATGCGAGCACTACATCATATTTGATAGTCTCTATTGAGCACAACCCATACAAAGTGGGGAAAAGCATGAATATCATGCATCCTGGCTAGTTTCGAGGATATCTATGGTAACTTTGTGCCATACTAGCGCATCTCGCTGTTATCTGTAACTAGTAGATAACGGTGTAACACCCAAGCAATAACCCTCTTGGACGACGGTGATTGATGGTCGTCCTAAGTTTCTACTTCCCGATGTCTATTATATCTTAAACTTAGCATTTCTTCTTTGAATTTGTGTGGGTATATAACGGAATTTTGCTAGCGAGAACTCTCTTTCTTTTGCCGGATTGGTTTGAGGAAAGGGGGTGAAGCTGGCCAGGTATATATATATATAGCCACATGTGGTGAAGTTGGTATTATGTACAATTTATCGCTCTCGGAACACCCCCCCCCCCTCCCTTTACGTTCACAATTGACTTGGTTTAAAGATGTAAACTATTTTAAATTAATTATATCAAGTGCACTAGTTAGCTAGTCCAACTTTAGTTAATTAAGACGATGAAAGCAGATTGAGTTGTTGAGAGAACTAGGTGACACTTTTAGGGAACAACTTTTTTGATAAAGCGCTTTTATTAGCTTAAAATGTCGCATCAAGCGGATGCAACTTTTAGGGAACAACAAGATAGTAAGTGGGTAACATAACAAAAAATGAAAGGATGCCAACGCTTTTGCAAAGAATTGGAGAAGAGAGATCGATACTCTCAATTTCACAGTCGTGACCAACCATGCTAATTGAGTACATGTATGTTGCCGAAGATTTGATCATGAGGTGAGCCACCATTATGTATGATCACATGGCGCACTAGCTCTACCTGCTCATGTGTCCATTGTCAAGAACGCGTGATCCTGTGATGTTGCCGTCACCACTTTAATTGTCGAGTATTAGAACCATTCTAGAGTCAAAGTTGCCGTGACGAACTAATTAAAATATTCAAACCTAGAGGCTAGAGAAAACAGGTGAGAGTTTTTCAGATATTTCGATGGTAATAAGTAACAAGCAAGGGATTTGGTTTCTACTCAGATCCAAGATTTTTTTTCAGGCAGCATTGTAATTGTTAGGAACATGATAACCATCTTGAATCCGAGTCATGTCGTGTTGGAAAAATCTGTTTGTGGACCGAGTTACGCACTAGGAGTTGTACATTGTGTCCTCGAAAAAAAAGGAGTTGTACATTGTGCGGAAAGCGGCAACAAAACTCTCCTTGTGTCATACTAGTTGCTATGTCAAACATGTGTGCACGAATGCATACACAGAAGAAAGCGTGCAATTATGCCAATTGATTTCTGGAATGTAGATTCTCACTAGTTCCTTCTAGAGCAGTGCTAGGTGGACAATAAAATCTGAACGATTCGCGCACAACGATGACATCCAGCCGGGGAATCCTGTCCACGGCCGAGCAACGTCCATTGGATTTGTGGCCGTGCACACATCGCTCGTACTTTGTCGTGTGTAGAGCAATTCCGTTCCTTCTATGACGAACGAACTTTTTGTTGACTAAAACCTTGCATCGCTCGGCGATACAAGCAAATATAGTTCTATCCTAGTCTTGCATGTGTGCACTGCAATATTGCCTCCGCCTAGAGGAGGACCAGGAGCAGTTCAATGCTGAGAAGAGCAAGCATAGATATCAGCCTTCGTAGCAAGATTCAGGGACATTGTCTCTAACTTTATGATTTACTAGCCCATCGCACTGTTTTCCACAAGTAGTTGAGAACGCTGTGACACCGAAGCAACAACCAATGGACGACGGCGACTGATGGTCCTAAGTGCCAACATACCGATGTCTCCTAATCTCAAAGTTACCATTTCTTCTTTGCATATGTGTTGGTACATAATGGAATTGTTGCTACCCGAGTTCTCTTTTTCTTGCTAGATTCGTTTGGGGAGAAAGTTGTGAAGCCGGTCAAGCATGTATGTAGCCACAAGTGGTGAAGCTTGGAAATTTTTTATCTATAGCATTTTTCGTACACGCTGTACATTTTTTGTATACATCAATAACATTTTCTATAGATGTTTAACAGTTTTAAAATACAAGATAAACATTATTTAAATATATGTTGTGAAGTATACTTTTATTCATACACGTACATTTTTTAAGGATTTTCAAAATACATGATTTACATTTTTTAAATACTTACTTTGAAAAATCCAATACATGGTAAAGTTCATTTTAATACACATTATGTTATTTTTGAGTATGGTATAATTTTAACTACTCGACATTTGTACATTGGATAAACATTTTTTTAATTTTTTTTACAAAATTTTGTATGAAATGGATGTATTCTAAATGTAATGTACATTTTATGTATGGTACAATATAGTTTTCATAAATTGTGTGAACATTTGTATACACCGATGCATAAAAAAAGAACATTTGTATACACTGCATTTACATCTTCTAAATGTGTCGTGAACACTTCTTAAAAAAATCAAGTAATTTAGTTTTTCATAATATATGTATTTAATATTTTCGCAAATATAAATGAAGTTAAAAAAGACATGCGTGACGAGATGATGTTGTTACTGGACCAGCCCACTACTGGCTCGCTGTAGCCGACACTCCCGTGGGGAGTATACCTGGCCATCCGTCGGGCTGGGCCACGCCTACCAAAGCCCGACACAGAAAATCTAGGCCTAAGCCCGGCCTGACCCTATCGTCAGGCCTAAATATGAGGTCCAAGACCGGCCCATTAGTCAAAAAGCCCATTGGGGCTCGTTCCGCGGGTCAGACCTCTTCCTTAAACTGCAAATACGACAGGCCCGAGCGAGGCCCGGCCCAGCCATCGGGCTCAAAATCTAGGCACAGGGCAGGCCCATAGCAAGTCGGGCCGTATGGGCCGGGCTGCCCATGGCCAGGTTGGGTCGGTCGGTCGCTACGAATCGCTCCCTGCTGAATTTCGTATTGGGCTGACCTTGGATAAGGGCGTGAACGAATGGGCTTTGTATTTCTGTCCTCCAAGGCCCATCAAAATGCTCTGCGGCTGTCCCGTCCCTTCTCCCTACCCCCGCCGCCGCCCGCCGTCGGAGATAAAAAGAAGCAAAGTGCCGCCGTCGATGGGTGATTCGCCGGCCGGAGAGGAGACAATCAGTGGCGAACCAAGACAAGCCATTGCTAATTGGAACGGGATGCGTCCTGAGCTTCCGCCAATCCTGGGCGAAGATCCCAGGTCGATATAAGGTGAGCTTGGTAGGGAATTCATTCTTGATTCCGACCATATAACAATGCAATGCATCAATCTTTTGTGACCATATTTGCAGCTTATTAATCATCAAGACTAGAAGATTCGCTCGGCCGAGCATGTTCAGTGCTACTGTACTAGTATGTGACTACACTGTATGCAACTCAGGGAATCAGGATCCAGTCATACACTGAGAGCTCGATGGATCTGCTGCGTGTCTGGCCTCTCATGAGGGGAATCTTGTAGGCACTGAAACGCCACCGATATTAGCCGATTGATATCCTGCGCCTCGTCGGTCTTGCGCATGGGAAGACGGTGGTCGAGATGCTCTTGAAGTATCATGTCTTGTTCTTGCGCAGCTGCAGGTCTGTTTAGGAATTCTCCTGGATGCTTCCCCATCAGCACCTCCAGCATCACAACGCCGAGGCTGTAGACATCGCATTTCTCGGTGACCAAGGGCGTGTAAGAAAGTTCTGCGTCAAGCAAGGCAGCATAGTTACAAGGGATTGTTTTTGAAGGAGCTATGTAATTAATCAGCAGTTTTCACTGGGGTAGTTTGATTACCAGGTGCGATGTAGCCATATGTCCCTGCCAGCGCGGTCCAGTTCGATGAATCAGGCTTCAGTATCCTTGCCGTGCCAAAGTCCGAGACAAAGGCCTTGTATTCAGAATCTAGCAAAATGTTGCTACTTGTTATGTCCCGATGGATTATAGGTGGATCACAACCATGGTGTAGGTAGGAAATAGCTTGCACAACATCCTTGATGAGAGTTGCTCTTTTCTGCCAATCAAATTGGATTGCTTGGTCGCTGTTGCTCAGGATTGAGGCTAGACTCCCCCTTTCTATGTATTGGCAAACCAGGAACCTGTACTGCGTATGGGAACAGAATCCATACAGCTTGACAATGCTGCGCTGACGGACTTTTGTTAGTACTTCAATCTCACGACGAAAGCATTGCTCATCATGCATCCCTTCCTCAATTGGATGAAGCTTCTTCACTGCAACCACTTGTCCATCTGGGAGATTCACCTTGTAGACATTACCAAATCCTCCTTCTCCAATGCAGTGTTTTTCATCAAAATTATCCGTTGCATTGATGATATCCTCAAAAGCTATTTTACCATCGAAGTTCCATATAGAGAAGAGGTCCGCACTCTTTACAATGGCACTTTCTCTAGAAGAGGATTTCTTCCTCAAAATCAAAGTGAAGAAGATGCATGCAGCTATACAAGTAATAGCCACAAAAACAGGGACACCCACTTTTAACATGAGGATTTGGTCCTTTTTCTGATGATTTGCAGCAGAAGAATGACAAGACGGAAGGCCAGCCAGCTCCCCGCAGAGACCTCTATTGTGAAGAAACCATTCTGCCGAGGAATTATGGATCCTTCCCGGAACTGTGCCTTGTAATCTATTGTAGGAGACATCAAATACGGACATGCTTCGGAGTCCTGCTACCGTGTTAGGAATGCTTCCACTGAATTGATTGTGGGAGAGGTTTATGCTTACCAACATATCTAGATTTCCTATTTCTGGAGGAATGGCGCCATGTAGGTTGTTATGGCTGACATCAAGTGTTGTCTGTAGGTGAATCAGTTTGCCTATGGAACCAGGAAGGCTGCCGTTTAAGCTGTTGTTGTTCAGTTTCATGGACTGTAGTCTCACACATTTCCCAACTTCTTCTGGTATTCTTCCACCTAATTGATTGCTTGACAGGTCGAGAACCTCAAGAACATCCATTCGACCAATGTGTTGAGGAATGCTTCCAGATAGATTATTTTGGCTTAAATCTAGCAAATATAGGTTGACTAGTTTGCCAATTTCAGGAGGTATCTCCCCTGTCAACCTATTCAAATGGAGGTCGAGTTTTCTGAGTTTGGTTAGCTTTGTGAGCTCACGAGGTATATGACCAGTAATCATGTTTCCTCCTAAACGCAGTTCTGTCAAGTTACCGCATGAACCCCAGTCTGTTGAAAGCTGACCGTGCAGTTTGTTTGAAGTTAACCCAACAAATTTCAGATGTGGGTACACCCCAAGCTGTTGTGCTATATCTCCTTCCATCTGATTATACATGATGTCAAGGATGATTAAGGAGCTGCAGTGCTTGAAACTTCCTGGAAAGGATCCACTAAATTGGTTGGTAGTTGCGGAAAACCATTGGAGTTTTTTGCCCTGGCATAAGTCAGGCACGTGTCCGCTGAGATTGTTGTAACTCAACTCAATGTCCACCAAATTGGTGAGGTTTGAAAGTGTGTGAGGCAAAGGTCCAGACAGTCTATTACCCGACAGCCTCAAATCTGTCATTTCCCTGAAGTTTCCAAAGCTTGGAGGGACTGAGCCAGAGAACTTGTTGAAGTAGAGGTAAAGATTCACTAAATTCTCTAGATTGCCTAGCTCAGCTGGGATTGTGCCAGAAAAGCTATTGTTTTGAAGGCGAAGGGAGGTGAGGGAAGTCATGTTTCCTATGCTAGATGGCAGATCACCATCTAAAGCATTGGAGGAGAGGCTAAGCTCCTGAAGGTTAGCAAGATTCCCTAGCACATAAGGAATGAACCCAGACAAGTTGTTCTCGTAAAGGTACAGATATGTGAGCATCGTCAAATTTCCGAGACTCAAAGGAATGCTCCCGGTAAGTTTATTACCGAAAAGGTAGACCTCACGAAGATCAGTGAGTGATCCTATTTGTTCAGGAAGGTGGCCACTTAAGTTGCTCCTGCTGGCTCCTAGCAGTTGCAACTTGGTTAAGTTTGTGATTGATGCAGGGATAGTGGACGTGAATTGATTGTGTGATATCATGAGCATGGCAAGATTATTAAGGTGTGTCATCTCGTGAGGAATGGAACCAATAAGTAAGTTTTGGGACAGTCCTAAGTAGCCTAGTTTAGTAAGGTTTCCAATGCTGCTCGGAATAGTACCAGTTAGATAGTTATCAGCCAAATCTAGCTCCTCCAAAGCAGCGAGTTTCCCGAGCTCTACGGGGATTGAACCAGTAAGATGGTTTGTGAACAGACTTAAATCTCTGAGCAAAGTTAGGTTGGTGAGGGAAGGAGGAATAATTCCAGTTAAGTTGTTATGGTATAACCGGAGACTTTGCAAGGACTGAAGCCTGCCAATGTTTGCAGGAATGGTACCTGAGAGGCCATTGAAGGAGAGGTCCATCACGGTGAGGCTCCCCAGCTCACCGATGGCTGGAGGTATGCCTCCAGTGAGCTGGTTACCGGAGAAGTTGAGCATGGAAAGCATGGGGAGCATGCCGACGGTTGGTGGAATCCGCCCTGAGAGGTGGAAGTTGTTGCTGATTTCAAGGCTGGTGAGCAAGGACAGGGGCTGCAAGTTGAGCACGTCCAGCCGCCCGGCAAGGCCAGCTCCTGGGAGGGAGATCCCAGTGATGGCCGGGCCTTGAGCTGCACGGCGGCAGGTGATGCCCGTCCAGTTGCAGGGGTGGACGCCGGGGCTCCAGGTGCTCAAGGCTGAACCGCTGCTGACGCTTGTCAGGCTGGATTTCCATCGGAGCAGCGCTGCTGTCTGGGCTGTGAACCAAGTGCCTCGCCGTGCTGCGGTCTTTGCCTCACCGAACATGGAAGGGAGAAGAAGCAGGATGGCGAGGAGATGGAGCCATGGACACCCTGAGGCAGGGGTAGCCATGGATTCAACAAGTTCTGTCGGTGGTACTATGTGGTAGAGAGGGGTGAGAGAAGGGCCACCGCTGCTCCGGAACATCCACGGCTTGGCTGACTTCATGATTAGGTAGGAACATCCAGCGCGTTTTCCTGTGTGATTGAATAAAAAAATAGTAGTAGTTGCCAACGTCCCGGGCATGTGTTCCCATGTACCGCACTCAAGAGAATAAAATAAAGTCTTGGTGTGATTATTCTAGTTTGGGTTAGCAACGGCTTATAATCAATTGAGCGTGTTGTTGTCATCCCTTTCGTTTCACTATGAGCGCGTTAGCAACGATTTATAGTTAATTAGGCGGTTTATAATTACAGTTTTACTATTTTCCAGATGTCTGTTTTTAAATTCGTCTCAGGCCATTTTTCTGTCAGTCGGATTCGCACGAATCTCTGTGCGTTGGTTTGTCCTCAGTCTCCGCGTACCGGGTCATCTTGTCGTGCTTTTTTATTGTTGGGCTTTTCGGGTGAGAGGTAGCGCTTGAATCCAGGAGGTGTGCTTCACAGGGATGGCCGCAGGTACGGGAGATGTTAGTCTGGAGAGGAGGTCGGCGGATCTCTCTTAGTTCATCAGGAACGCTCCTGAGTTTTTTTTTTTTTGCAGGCACCCATCCACGCTATTCATCAGTTTAGTAAATGGGAATCCATCAGTTTAGTAAATGTTCAGTATGTTTCTCATTCTTCAAGCTTACATCATTCTTTAGTCATTCAGTCCTGAGATTTTAGTTATATATCAGCCTTCAAACAGTTTTTTTTTTCAGTTATGAGTGTACTTCATTAGTCAGTGTACTTTTTCATTGTTGTTCAGTGTTGGGTCTTTTCTTTATTTTCAGTCTTTCAGCTTTCATTTGTTCATTTTTTCAGTCACTCTGAAATGCAGCTTCCAAAATCTTTGGCTCTCTTTTCATTAATTTTTCATTTAGTTGATCAGTGTGTGTTCTCTCTTCAGTTTCAGTATTTCAGTTTTAGTAATTGTTCAGATCGTCGTCACATCTTCTGTTAGTCTAAATTCTGTAGCATGTTCATTAGTATCAGTCAATGTTCAGATAGCTGATTCATCAGTCAATGTTCAGAGAGCATCAGTAATATCTTCAGTTCATTCTAGTGTTTCTTCGGTCTTCTTTTTTGCTGTCTCCAGTGTCTCTTTTTTTTCTGAAAACTGATCGCTGGAAGTTCATCTTAGCTATACATTGGCATCAAGGACCAAGTGTAGTATTTGTACCCAAGTTCTTCAGGTTTCAGTTTCTTAACAAAGAGCGGCGTCAGTTTCTGGTTCCAGTAGGTGTAATTTGCTTCAGTCCACAGTAGGTGTCATTTTCAGGTTTCTGTATGTGTCTTTTTCTGTTTTTCATTTTAGTCATGGACACTTAATTAGGGTGTCACATAGGCAGCACCCATGCTTATTCATTCCTGAAAGAATAACAACACTGATGTATCTTATTCAGACTCATGTGTGTGGTTAGGAGCCAGTTTGAACCTATTAATTAAGTAAGCTATCAGTTTATTTTTTTAGTTTGTGCATTATAATTGTTTTCTTAGTATATCCAGTGCACAATCAATTATCAGAATTATTCATTCACTGAGGTTTCATCCTGCTGGGTTCAGGTGTATTGTTGTTGTGTATTTTCTAAGACTTATCAATTTAAATTCAGTCTTTGCAGCAGGAAGGTGATCACATTTTTTCTTGAGTTCTTCTCTGCCAAGTAAAATAGCAAGGACACAAGTAAGCCTTATTCTGTTTCTGAATCGAGCTAAATTTTGCTGGCCTTTGTTACCTGATATGATTCCCCTTGGGGCGGCTCCAGGCGGCCGTGCTTCCGTTTTATGATTTCAATCTTGTTTCATTTAGTTGATCAGTATCCCAA
Source organism: Triticum aestivum (assembly GCF_018294505.1). NCBI lineage: Eukaryota > Viridiplantae > Streptophyta > Magnoliopsida > Poales > Poaceae > Triticum > Triticum aestivum. Next base: position 57,638,516 of record NC_057812.1, read on the forward strand.
CATCAGTCTTGTGGTTGATTCACTAATTTTAGTCTGTAGTTGATTCCCGCATTTAAGCTTGGGCAAAAAGAGCTTCACTATGACCGAGTATGACACCACACCCGATGGTCTGATCTTCTTCAAGCATGGATGGAAGAAGTTTCTTACTAGGACTGGACTTGAGGTTGGAGCGGATGTGCTAATAACATGCAAGACAAAGGTCGGCAATGAGCTCGAGATGATCGTTCTTAGTCTATTGGTCTATCAAGGATTATTATTATCAGTCATTGCCAGGGGCGGAGCCAGGATTTGGATATGGGGGGGGGCCAAGCCAAACCAAGCAAAGAAAAAAAATTATCCAATACAAAACAAATCATATAGAACAAGGTTTTGCTAAAGTGACATAAAAATATCATTACATTTCTATTAATTTAAAGTGGCCTCTACGACTGCTAATAAGATCAAAAATGTTAATAATTTCATCAGAAGATATCTTAGCTGCTATTTTTTTTTCTATGTAAATTATCATGCAATGGCGAAGCAAATCATCTCCCATTTTACTTCGAAGACGTGTCTTGAATATTTTCATAGCTGAAAAAGCCCGCTCTGCAGTTGCCGTTGAGACTGGGAGAGTGATAACTAGTCGTAGCAACCTATCAACCATTGGATATGAAGAAGCTTTTCCGGTTTTAACTAGCCCTTTTGTTAAACAAGCAATAGATGGCAAAGTCATCAGTTCTGGATGGTTGCACACATGTAGCTGAAAATGAGGTAGCTGACTTTCCAACTGAGCTAATTCTTGACTTGAAAAATCAGCAGGATAGAATTTTTCTGCAAGAGTGCTTATCTTTGGGATATCAAAAGATTCATGCCTTGGATCCAATGATGAACGGAGAGTAAGGAGCTCAGTTGCTTGTGTACTGAATCGATCATTCAGTTCACTCAGTTGTTGATCAATTGCAACACTGAAAACATCGACTTTGTAGTGGTGGAGCGTTGTTGTGTTGTCATGCTTATTTCGAGATTTGGTAACATCAACATACCTATTAATTTCGTTACAAAGTCAGCTAAATTCTCAAGATAAAAAGCAACCAAGATATAACTTAATATAAGTTCAGTAATTTTAGAAAGTAGAAAAACATACTTGCGGTCCAAATCTGGGATATCAATCTCGTGCTTCACACAAAAAGATTTGACCTCCTCTAAAAGAGAGTCCCAACCATGTTCCCTTAGCTCACCAAGTAGGACCTTTGTGTTAGAAACAGAATCTATGGCATTTAAAATATCCAAAGATTTGTATTGGAGTTTCTGACACAACACATCAGTGATCTTCATAATCTTTTCCATCAGATGTAGAATGAACACGAAATCAAATGATATGACAATTTTAAGGGATCCAACGGCATCTCCACGAGAATATTTTGAGACTGAACGATCACTTGCTATACCTCTTAAGACGGCAACTGTAGCAGCAAACATCTTCTTTAAGCTCTGTATGGACTTATAGTGTGAACTCCATCTTGTGTCTCCTGGTCTCTGTAAGGTTCCTATTTGGTTTTGCCCTCTGCCTGTATCAAGCTCTCCCAACTCAATTTCACGAGCAATTTCCTCCGCTTGGTTTGCTAGTAGCTCATCGCTGCGCTTTGTAGAAGCACTAACAACATTTATTACAAAATTTGCATTCTGAAAGAAGTTATGTACCTCATGTACCTCTCGTGATGCAGCAACAAGCGCCAATTGTAATTGATGAGCCATACAATGAATATAGTAGGCATATGGACACTCACGGAGAATAAGAGCCTTCAGTCCATTCCACTCCCCTCTCATATTACTTGCACCGTCATATGCTTGGCCCCTGATGTCTTGTACATTCAAGTTATTATTTGACAGTACAGTACATATTGCATTTTTCAAAGTTAAGGCAGCAGTGTCATTAACATGAACTAGATCAAGGAAACGCTCAATTATTTCTGCTTCTTTGTTGGCAAACCGAAGAACAACTGCCATTTGTTCTTTTCTTGATTCATCCCGAGCTTCATCAACCATTATGCAGAACTTCGCATTACCTATTTCTTCTCTAATTGCTTTCTGCACTTCTAGAGCAAGTATGCCAACAATCTCTTTCTGAACATCTCCGGATGTATACTTTGCATTACCTGGAGCATTTTCCAGAACAACTCCCGCGACATCCTTATTGTACAAAGCGAGAATCTTAACCATTTCAAGAAAATTTCCTTGGTTCTTAGACCCCGCAGATTCATCATGACCTCTAAAAGAACAAGCTTGGAATATCAGCCACCTAATGGGACAAAGTAACTAGATGTTAGATACCAAAACATTAAGTCATGTCAAATTTTAGTTGATGTAAAAAAACTTGCTTACCTCATGGCTTCGATGGTAGTCTTAAGCCTCAATCTCGCAGCAGTAGCTACCTTCTCATTTCTCTTTTCCATCACATTGTCGATATGAGCCATACTGGTCTTGAGATCTTCATAGCACCGAGCGGAATAGTTGTGAGCAGAGTCCGGGCCCCCAACATGAGTTAAAAAAGCACACGCTTTTCCATCATTAACCTTTTTCCAGTTTCTAAAACCCTTGACCGAGAATGTATCAGACCCACATCTCCCAACAGGTTTTTTTGAGAAGAGAAAGCACGGCAAACAATATGCGCTATCATTGTGTGTTGAATACTCAAGCCACCAGAAATTTGTGTACCAATCTTTTTGAAATTGACGACGGTGTTTAGACTTTTCATCGAATGGGTATTCTACCAACTCCGGTCGATATGCTCCCTTAGATATATAAAAATGCCGAGCGTAATCTTGCTTGTCTGGTGGGAGCTCCCAAATTTGGCAACGTTTACCAGGATCTCTCTGATAAGGTGTGGTTATAACTTCTGCTTGTTCTGCAACATTTACCACGTCCGGCATATCCTGATCAGAAGCGTTAACTGGACTCGGATTTGTAACTTGCACATCCGCCTCACCAACATTTTCAGTAGGTTGAGAACTTGAAGCAACCCGCTTAAAAAAAGCATTAATCTTAATGGTGTTTGGCCCTGCTTTTCTCTTCATAACTGCTGCCTGCATATTGGAATGGAGTCATGGAGAATTAACATCATAACATGCTGTATAAGTTTGACATAATCACAGATAGGAAATAATACAAGATAATGGATAATTTGCATCACAAAAATAAGAACTCGCCGCTGGCCGGCACACACAGTACAACACTATCATGAGAATAGTGGACATGTCGAAGATGGGATTATGGGAACAGCCGAACAGGGAATCCTTCATAGAATCAAAGACCATAGAATCACAAATTACACAACCAAATTACCAAAGCAAAAAAATCTGGAGCATCAATTCGACCAGGACAGGACTGAATTCGACACAGATACAAGATAACAGGATGAGAATCGTCTTGCTAGTTGCTAGTCCGTGGCATGGTGGCAGTATTAAAGCGGGACTGCAGGAAGAATCGACAAGTGCAGCAGCCATTTACCTGAATATGTGAATCAGATCGGTTGATCCCTGATCGAGAATGAAGAGTAGGAGCCACCGCCCACCGAGCCAGGAGATGAGGAGAAGGCGAGAAGCAGACCTGGGTCCTGGGCAGGAGCAGCTGAGCAGAGGAGGGCGATGGGCGAGAAGGGCAATAGGCGAACGGGGGCGAGGGCGTCGAAAACTGGAACGGCGGCGGCGACTAATCCCATGTATTGATGTATACGCTAATTATGGACTTAGAGTTACGATGGAAGCTAGGGCCTAGGCCGCTACTAATGGGCTTTTTTCACACGGGCCTTTTTTTCTTTCTACCAATATTGACGTTGAGGCTGATAGGGGGGGCCAAATACATGCGTATCTGCCTATGTCTCGTCAATCCTATACTACGTACTTCAGGTTCGCTCGATCGTTGGGGGGGGGGGGGGGGGGGGGGGGCAGGCCCCTGCTCGCCCCCCCCCCCCCCCCCCCCCCCTGTCTCCGCCACTGGTCATTGCTCTTATAGTTGACTCACCGGTCAATGTTCAGAGAGCACACATCATTGTTTTATTTATCATTCATGAGTTTTACTCATCATTCAGCCTTTCAGATGATATTATCTTCTTTGTTATCTTTTCAGTTTCTTTTCTTTATTCCTTTTGGCCCAAGCATGAGTTAGGTAGGTAGACGGTCCTTCATTATATGTCCATCTTCCTACTCGCTTCAGTTTCTCCACTTATTTCCGTTTCTTTTCTTTGATTTTTGTTTAGTGGCTTTTGTCAGTGGCACAAGTTTATTTCTAAAGTTTGTGTTGTGATATGATGTATCCTTAGCGATGATTACATACATTTTTTTAGTATGATGTTTCTTCCGTCTTTAGTTTCCCGCATACACCCGGCGCTTATCTCTTGTTGAGTGAATAACCCTTAGTGTTGAGTACCTCTCAATTATTCAGGAAAGAACAAGGTACTATCAGTTTTCTTCAGGAAATAATAAGGTACTATCACTTGTTCACGGAAGCCGGAGAAATATTTTATGGGGAAAAAATGATGAAAACTGAACGTTAGGGATAGCTGCATTTTCCATGTTCTAGTAGTGAGAAAAGTCTACAAAAATATACTCCCTCTGTTCACAAATATAAGATGCTCTAACTTTTTCATGAATCGGACATATATAGACACGTTTTAGTATGTTTGTTCATTCATTTCATTTTGTATGTAGTCCGTATTGAAATATTCAAAATATATTATATTTGTGAACGGAGGTACCCGTCCGAAAATACTTGTCGTCAAAATGGATAAAAAGAGATGTATCTAGAACTAAAATATGTCTAGATACATTCCATTTTATCCATTTTGATGATAAGTATTTCCGGACAGAGGAAGTATTAGATAGAGAAGGCTTGTGGGCGCGCTGCAGCCAAATTGAGTGAAAAAAGTGTGAACAAACTCTAAAAACACATTGAGCATGCATGCAAGAAATCATCGACATTTTGTAGATGTCTCCATTACTTCATTTGTCATTCATCCTTTAGTTCTTCAGATTTTATTTTCATCAGTTTTCAGACATTGAAGGGGTATATGAGGGGGGGGGGGGGGGGGGGGGTGGATGGTGATTATCCCTTCTTTTTGTTTTTCACCCTCATTCTTTCTTTCCTCGGTTATCTTTGTTTTTTTATACCTTAACCTTCCGTTACCATTCCCTTGTATATTTAATCATTCTTGAGTTCCATCCATGCATGTTCATTATCTTGATATTGCTCATCCTTTAAGAAAAAGGGTTTCCCCTCACTTTCTATTACAAAGCAACCACCGATACATCCAACGGTAGGTGCTGGGGCCGCATCACAAACAAGCCCAAAGAAAAAAAAGAGAAAGAAAGAGAAACAAATGCCAACAACGGATGGATAACTAATCTTAAGTGCAACCCCTTCAGTCCTTGTTTAGTCATTCTTTGTCTTGTTGAAGTAAAAACAGATGAAGTAATTTTGTTTTCTCGTAGAACACTTTGTTACTTTGTCCTCAGTCATCTTCATCGTAACTTTTGTATTTGTTATATTTGCTTGTCACATACATGTTTTTCTGTGTTTTTTTGTTTGTTTTGCATCACATTTGAGCTAGAAGAGGAAGATCCAGAGCTTTTTACACAGGGGCCTCTTTATGTTGCTCTATGCGCCATCCAACTCCCAGCCTTTGTATGTGAAAAAGAGACAGCCTGATGTTCGGTTCAGTTTCTTCACGTCCAAAGTCCAAACCCATTGTATTTTTATTTTTTTGAACTTGTGGCACACTTTATTCAACTCAAATAAGGGATACATCAGAAACAAGTTCAGCTAGAATAAACTGTGGAGGATCATTATCCCACAAGATTATAGAATTAAAATTGTAACAACATCTAGCTAACTTGTGTGCCACTTGGTTTGCCCCTCTTGAACAATGAGCATAGGATACTGACCCAATTCTTTGAGCTAATATAAAGCAGTCACTCAAAATCGCTGAATAAGGATCTAGAATGTCCATTGTAAGTTTTTGGGGGCCGCCGTAAGAGCGGGGAGGTGTGGAACGTACTACATAGCAGGTGTAGTACAGCTGGCGCATTGCAATTGGCTTAAAAAACGACGTAAGCCCAATATGAAAATCAGACGGCTGTTTGTTAATTAGACACACCCAATTACCTATGAAGCTGAGACTAGCATGGTAGATACGATAATTTCCAAAAGGAAAGAGATGGTCCCCTGGGACCAATGAAGCAGAGACGACATTGGCAGAGAAAGGGTCCCATGGACTGCACCGTACATCACTGGCTCTGTATTCTGCCTTCATATTCACGATTTGAACACACCGGCTAAACAAAATGACACACAAACCCAATCAAACGTCAATGGCTAGATTCTAGTGACGAGCGATCGCCCCATGTCCAAGACATACACACTCTAGCCAAGTACCCAACCATCCCTATGGTGGTAGAACCGATCAGCGGGGCGGGGCACAATAAATACAAGTAAATAAAGTAGCTAAACCAACTCGGGCGACTTATGTGTCATCTCTAGCTTAATTGGGGATCAATGAGTACAAGTAAATAAAGTCGCCAACCATCCCTGTGATGGCAGAACCAATGTGCGGAATGGGGCCTCATCCGTTTAAGGTCACATGGACCATAAAGTAAAATGTCTGCTTAAGGTCTCGTGAGCCATTGTTCTTAGGTTTGCATCTTGTTACTTTTAACAAGTTTAGTCATTATTTAGGGTGAATCATCACATTCAATTTTCATACATGCAACATCTAAAGTACTCATAGCAAGCATATGAACAACCACATATGACATGCAAGCATATGAATCATACACACATGAAACACATAGATCAAGACGAACATTACACAAGTGAATCATGAGCAATGTTACGGGGCACATGATAGTTGATTGGCTTGCCTTAGATGAAGATCACTAGAAAAGATGGATGGTTGCCGGTTGAATCAGGAATATGAGAAAGTATGTTTCAAAAAATTGTGAATTTCTTTGGTAACATTGACAAATAATTTGTGTGCTTCACAAATTTCAGCATGAAATTACATTCGTGGAAGTCATGGCAAAAAAAATCTACACTCCAAAATGCTTTTAAAAAATAGCATTTCTAGAGCATCAATTTTTTTAGCCACGCTTCCACGAATATCATTTCATGATAAAATTTCGCAAGCACCCAAACACATTTGTCAAATTTTACCACAAAAAGCAGATTTTTTTATTCTTTATTTATTTTACAGTTCATCAGAGAGCATTTCAGCTCGGGAGTAGATACTTCACGTCCCATTAAATGTTCATATATGCAACATCTGAAGTACTCATAGCAAGCACACATGCAAGCATATGAATAATACACACATGAAACATATAGATCAAAACGAACATTACGCAAGTTAATAATGAGCAATGATTTGGGCATATGATAGTCGATTGACTTGCTTCGCATGAAGATCGCTTGGAAAAGATGGTGGTTGTTGGCTGGATTGGGAATATCAGAAAGTATGTTTCAGAAATGCCTAAATGGATAACATGCGTACAAGTGATAATTTAGAAAGTTACAACATGGATGAAATGGGTTGCACTCCATCAGGCTTAGAAAAGGATCAACGTGGTCCTAGAGTCACCTCAATCGGATCAATGAACAAAAAGTTATTGCGGTCCTAGTTCCAGGGACCTTTCTTAAAATAATTATTGCATTTAGGTCCTACACACTATCCTGCGAATGAACAAGAACTAGTCTATTACAATGGGCCGGCTCAGGCTGATTCTCTCTAGAACAGGACGTTGTTGGGCCAAGGAGACATGGGCTGCAGACAACGTTGGAGACATGGACTACGCTTTCTTCATTGGAAAACCTAAAACAGTATAGATTAGAGTATCTACAACCACACGTATCTAATTCGAGTTGCCAAACACCTGTATGTTGAAATGGCTACAAAACTACAAAGTCACACCACATGAAGGACATGGAAGGATGCCATGAGGCAAATTGTCATTAGCACATGCGAGCCTGCAATAACACGGTTGATGACATATATAGGGCAGGCCCATTTGGCTTCTTCGAAAGAGGCCGATGGACCAAATTGCTCCCACTCATCTCATTAGTTGCCGTAGAATTATCCTCGATGCCTCTCATCCCTACACAACTCATTTATATAAGATGTGGACTCTACTTCTTGGATATATGGATGATCTATGTCCATTATCAGTAGAGGAACTACACATAAGAGCGTAGGAATGCACCTAAATTTATACGCCAAGAATTGTTGATGTGGACGCCATTCAATAGATCTCTTCAGTACATTTATGGGCATGTATAGCTGCTCGTGTCTATTGCTGATGTAAAGGAGATCCGGTAGCTCACTTCGTTGCATTTATCGGTCTATATGGCTGTATATAAGTCTACTGTTGATTTGAAAGTACTTCAGTAGCTCCTACATGTTATTTAACGGCTTGTATGGTTGCACATGTAACAAGTTTTGGCACATGTGATACTTCTCTTAGTCTTTGATCCAGAAGATTCGTACGCCATGGCTGTGTTTTTATTGTTCTTGGTGGTCACTCTCCCTTTGACGTCGTCCCCCTCGGAGTACCATGCTAGCCATGTCCTTAGCTTGTGTGATGTGTTTATACTTGAAACTCTGTCAAAAGATCATGCATGCAACGTCAACAACGTTTCTGCATATGAACTAGAAACCAACGATGTACTCCTATGTGACATGCATGGCTGCATGCGATGTCATAAGTGCCATGCAAGAACTAGAAAACTAGACCAAACCGTGTCTCACAGCAAAAAAAAATAAAAAAATGTAAGGACCTGTTGTTCAATGTTCGGCATGTTCTGCTGGAAGAACGTTTTTGTTCGTATTGCCACAAAAATCCTGATCAACCAGCCAGAATTGTGATGAATCTAAGATGGAACATTTGTCAAATTTCGCAAGCACCCAAACACATTTGTCAAATTTTACCACAAAAAAGCAGATTTTTTATTTTGTTTACTTTTTATTTATTTTACAGTTCATCAGGGAGCAATTGAGCTTGGGAGCAGATACTTCATGTCCCATTGAATGTTCATATATGCAACATCTAAACTACTCATAGCAAGCACACATGCAAGCATATGAACAACCACATATGACAGGCAAGCATATGAATCATGCACACATGAAACATATAGATCAAGACGAACATTACGCACGTTAATAATGAGCAATGACGTGGGCATATGATAGTTGACCGACTTGCTTCGCATGAAGATCGCTTGGAAAAGATGGTGGTTGTCAGGTGGATCGGGAACATCAGAAAGTATGTTTCAAAAATGCCTAAACAGATAACATGTGTACAAGTGATAATTTAGAAACTTACAACATAGATGAAAAGGGTTGCACTCCATCAGGCTCAGAAAAGGATCAACGTGGTCCTAGAGTCACTCAATCGGATCAATGAACAAACAGTTATTGTGGTCCTAGTGCCAGCGACCTTCCTTCAAATAATTATTGCATTCAGGTCCTACACACTATTCTGCGAATGAACAAGAATTAGTCTATTGCAATGGGCCAGCTCGGGTTGATTCTCTCCGGAACAGGACGTTGCTGGGCCGAGGAGACATGGGCTGCAGACGGCGTTGGAGACATGGACTACGCTTTCTTGAGTGGAAAATCTAAAATAGTATAGATTAGAGTATCTACAACCGCACATATCTAATTCGAGTTGCCAAACACCCACACACACACACATCCAAACGCATCCGCGGACGGTGATCGTGATCGTCATAGCCCAAATTCAGGGCCGGCCCTGGGGCATGGCCGACAATGCGACGGCCCAGGGCCAGGCGAGGGGGGGGGGGGGCATGATGGAGTATATATATAACTAGATGATACCCCGCGCGTTGCTGCAGGAACTCTTTGTCCTATGAAGACGGTGATAGATAAATTGAATAACTTTTTGCATAATGTATTAAGAACTTAAGATGAGAAAACTACAATGGACACATCTTGATATGGCATAAGTAATCTCGTTTGACTTGCATGAATATTAATGTATGTAAACACACTAACGGCGATTCGGAAAGAGACACAATATGAAAGATTATGTACAAATGCTGGAGCTGTTGTTGTAATTTAATCTTCATATATGCATTATTGGCCACTGTAGTTGCTTGCTTGCAATACTTGACAGTGAGTGATGGAGCTCCAATATCAACAAAAAAACATATTCCTTTCTCTCTGTTTGCCAAAGTGAGTACAAATTCTTTTTGCTCAAAGCATTAGGCTGAATAGAGCATGAGTAATTATACACATAAACACAGAGATCCAAATTGTCGAGTTGAAAACAGAATTTGTTGCAACAAAAAGAAACTATGCACGAAACCTTATAAGCTACATTAAGTGAATAAAAAATAGAGAATGGCAATTTTTGTGGTTTAAAATGTCAAACATGAAGAATTTTTTTTGTTCAGACCTTAGACAAATAGGCATATTTAGTCAGTTCAGCATATGCAAATTGCAGAATAGTTGGGAAGATAACACAGTCAACAATGATTAATTTGTTTGTATTTATAAGCAAGATTTAAACAGAGGAGTACATGTGGATGTACGATCCATCAAGGCTTAGTGCACAGATATGAGTAGCAAACTGTCAACTACAAAAAATATAGAATAAAAGGGTTCAAACTTAAACTGAGCCCATACCATAGATAACCTCGAGAAAAGTTGGACAACTGTCGTTTTCCTTGTTCTGAATACACTGCAGTAATCTGCTCTTTTCCTTGTTCTGAATATACTGCAGTAAGCTTAGAAAATGTATACATTGATATGAATTATTACCAAGATGATAAAGTAAATAGTACAAAATGCATCCATGTATTTCGCTCTAAATTGATGTATTTGACCCTTAGTGGTTGTCCACATATTCAATTTAGTTTTCTGCATGTTGTGACTCTGCAAATCCCATAGAATAGAAGTGCTTGCAATTAGCTGCTTCTACCATCTTTTTATACATGTCCTGCCTCTAATGCTGCTAAAATGATGAAATATACCACCTTCTGAAGAGTTTTTCCCTCTGTTTCATCTCTGCTGTCGGAGTGGATTGGAGGGCAGATGCTTTGTCGATGATTTGTTCAAATATATCTACCTTCCTCGGGAAAGCATCAAAATAACTTATGTCATCATCATACATTTTCTTGCACTTTGTTTAAATATCCGAGGAACTACTTTCAGTATCCTGTCCATGCTGTATGTTGTAACATAACAAAGGTCAAATGCTAGACAATAAAAAGTATGCAAAGTTCATTAAATCTTCATTGATCCTCTAGAAACAATCTTCCCATGACTGTGTAGTCCTGAATGTATGAAATATTTCCATACAACTGGGCATCATACTTCTCTTTTAATCTGATCAGTTCCTGGGATTTGCAAGAATACGTCATGGGGCAAAATTAAACATAATAGATCCATAGCTCTTCTGAACAAAATCAAGGAAAGTGACCATCTCATATCATTACCAAAGCTTGTCGAACATAGAGGCCTATGATATATAGTAGTTACACTTACATACCTCCTCGGTTTCATGGAGTACATACAGAAATTTTTCCTCTGATCATAGATGACGTTGGGTGTGCCTTTAATCAGTGCCCTGTGACAGGGAGCAGGGAAACACTTGTCACCAATAGCCATGCAGATTTTTGTGCTGAGCGTCCAGCCTGATAGAAAAGGACAGGGGGTGGCGGCGGCTCAAGAATCAAGATCCACGTTGCCCAGGGCATCCGGTGACACCACAACTCCTCCTAACCTCTGCAGTAGGTCGACGGCGTCGCATGGTTCGACCGGCGGCAAGGCGAACGGGGGCAGCAGAAGGAGATGAAGGCGCCATGAGGCGGCCGGCGGCTAATAAGCAAAGAAGGATGCGTGATGTCGAAGGACCGAGAGATGCAGCGGAGACGGGATAAGGAAGGAGTAGGACGCACGCACACGCGGTGGTGGATTTTTATGATTCTGAAGTAACAGTGGCCTATGGCAAAGCAACTTATTTTTTTAGAAAAGCCAAAGGGCATCAGTTACGGAAGTCTAAGAATCACATGAGAATTATGGCCTTAGTGCTAGCGACGCGAATGACCTCATATGCCCTCGTCGTCAGTTGAAAAGTGTTCTTGGGAGACTATTCGACTGTTTACATGCAAACGGAGAAGAATGATTGGATGATAACCGCTGACATGCATCTACGCTGATGTGGATGGGCTGCATGTAAGAGAAATAGATTAGGGGATGAACTACTTAGGTATTATAGATTACTAGACCAAGAAGGCGCGCATTCTCGCGCCTGCCCATTGTAAAGAAGAAATAACGGTTCAAATTACAGCGCTTCAAGTATATACAACCATGGAAAAGATCGATTGATTTACTGAGAGGCCATATGTCCACTTAAAAACTTGACACCGGTTTCTAACTTGCTGTTCTAACACATATTTGTTACCAATAAAAGGTTAACATTCAATTTTGAAGTAGAATAGCAAAAACACCCTTGTTTGTAATGGCACTTGAACACCAAAGCGAGGAATATGCAAAAGTGCATGTCTTCACTGTGATATAGGACATGATGTAAAATTAATTCCACACTACCACCATCTCATGCATGTAATGGAACAGAAGATGAGCTTAAAGTGACGAAAGATTGATCTGCTATGACCTGCAGGTTCAGGAAAAGGGGGTTTCTACCAATCAGAAAATCTACACTATTCATGAGCTATACTATCACATATTTGTTCAGATATTTGGATATATGTTGGTTGTCTCACATGCAAATGCTTTGTAGCACACAATATTGTTGTTAGCAAGCATGTAACATAGGCACAATATTATCATCAGTTTTAATACGAATGTGCAAGTTTGAAAAGGCGATAATCAACACATGGAGCAGCCATCAAATCAGAATCGAGAAGAAGAAAAAACATCTAATCTTCACATGGTGTCCCTACTCTCTCTAGAAAGTAAGGCCGAGTCCCGACGGCAATACGTGAAAGATAAAAATGATAGAACTAACTCGAACTGATCCATAAGAATAAGTAAACAAATACTTCAACCAAATCAAAGAGAAGAATCTAATCTGCACCCATCCCGTTGTGTAGAAAAACCTAGGAAAAACACACATGTTCCCTTGATTGGCGTTGAGAGGAAGCACAAGGAAAGAGGAGAATGAGATCTGGGCGACTGGGCCGATAGCAGTGGTGGAAAGGGTCTCTCCTTCCATACCCTTTTTCTCCAGATCCGTGATGAATCCATCACAGTCGCTAGAGAGCTTGCTTCCAAGGTCAATGGCAAGGATTGGAACCAATACATGGATGGAGGTGACGGTGAAGGCCAGAGGGCAGTTTCACCCCTGTGTGGAAAGGGGATGAATAAGACGCGACAATTGGTGCAATGTGTTTTGGGACGGTTTGCGGCGGCGAGAGGAGACGCTGCCACCAGCTCCGCCTGCACGATTCTGAAATCGGCGACGAACACGAAGCCCTGCGTCGATCGCAACCGTCCATTCAGGATCGAACGTTAAGCTGCATTAGCCAATGAGAGGGGGTTCAGGTCGTTCTCCGGAGTAGCAGCCCGGTAACTTTGGGCCGGCCCAGGACGATCAGGCTGAGCGTAGTAAAAGGCTGTGGAGAACGCGCAGGGTGACGGGAAGATGATCGGGAGCGTTTAGCGAGATGATCGGACGGCTCAGGGTGTCAAATTGCTGTGAAAGGCTGTAGGTAGCTCTGTTTTACTGCTTTACAACAATAGATACTATAGCCCAGCAAAAAAGTAGATAAAAAATACAAAAGAATTAAAGAAAAGAAATAAAATAGGCTAGGCCCATCAGATAGCTAGCGATCGCCGATAGATTAGCGAACGCGAAGCGGCGCCGTGACCCACGCCAGTAGCCATGCACACGAACTGCTCGTTTTCCTATTCCTTTGTAGATTAGGTTCGTCAGGCGCCGTGACGCCCGTCGGCCTCCTCGCTCCGTCGCTCGGCGCCTTGCCACGTCACCCTGGCCTCGGCCGCCGCTGGCTCGCTGCCCGCTGGAGCTGTGCGCGCGGCGCGCCACACAACAGTCAGGCAGCCCGGCCATCCGGCATCCGGCAAGGCGGCACCGCGCAATACGTATACAAGTATACATCTGGCTGGCGGCTGCAAGTCTTGAAGCCTGCAACGCGGCCGTCCTCAATCCCTGAAGTACGTTTGAATGTTTCTAACTTTCCATCCATATTCCTCACTTCCTGTCCATCCCCCAAAGCCTAATTAACAATTTCAGTACTTTATTTATTCTTTATTTAGTATGTACGTATTCAACTATACACCCGTAATCCAGCCTCCAATTTCAGTATGCACGAAGTTTTAAAATTTTCTAATCCAATCTATCATTTTTTTTGTCATTCTATGTACATGTCTAGGGTTTCAATCATCCGATGTATAAATTCCTAATTCTTTGTATCCTCTTTTAATCTTTTCTTCATGATTTTAGGACATTAGCCTGCCATGTTACCTAAGAAGAAGCAATTGTCGGGTGCTGAAAAAAGGAGGAAAAAGAAAGAAAGTGATCTGAAAATTCTACCACTGAAGGAGGAAAAAGAAAGAAACTTTTTTTGAAGCACTGAAGTATTATTGTTGTCGATGAAATCAGTCTAATTTGGTTCTTATTTGAGGTAATCATGTGATGTTAGTTTCATTTTGCAATTTTTTTGTATTATTGTTGTTGATGAAATCAGTTCGAATTTGGTTATTACTATTCTCGATGGAGTTATTTGAATTATTATAGTCAGAGATATTGATGCTAGTAGTGCCTGAGCCGCCGGCCTCGTGGTCACTGGTGGCCGGGCGCACAACCGACTTGCCCTCGTCCTCCTCTTCGAACTCGGCGAAGAGTTCATCAATCTCCGCCTTCCGCTGGAGGAGGATGCGGCGGTCCGCCTCCACCTCGTGCTCCTACTCAAAGGACTCGTGTAGGGCCTGCTGCTCCACCAGCTCCTCCGCCTGGGTCCCTTGAACTATGCCATGGTGTTGGCCATGTCGAAGCTGGCGGATGATGGATCTGTCGCGACCGCCTCCACCAGCTCCAGCGCCTCCTCCTGCATAGTAGCGTCGTCCTCCTCCGGCTTCACCTCCCCCTTCTCGCGAATCTGGCAGAAAGCCGGCGGCAAAACGAGCAGCGCGCCAGGCCCATATCTCCTCTAGCGGCTACAACCAGCGCTTTGGCGTCAACATGGAGTATGTGGTGACCTCTGTCGGGCCATGACTAGCGGCTACAACGAGCGGATGGAAGCTGGCGGTGTGGGTGGGAGGGAGATCGAAGGAATTGGGAAGGGTTAGGGTTGGGCTGTCGCCGCCCGACTTAAATAGCGAGCAACACGCCAGAGCGACGCCACACGGCTCCATGAATGTGCCTGCATCGAGGACCGAAGGAGGCGTCTGTCGGACCGACGGTCTCTGCGTGTGACTGGGTGGGCCCTTGCAGTCAGTCCTATGTGGTGAGCGTGTTCGGGCGTTCCCTTAGGCTGGTCATAGTGGGGAGTAACTTATACTAGTATCATGCATATGACACTAGTCTAAGTTACTATCTTCATAGTGCAAAGTAACATAGTAGTGGTGTCATAGAGGACTTCATTTATTAGCTTGTAGACTCATCTTATCTTGGGAAGCACTATGTTACAGTAACATATTATGTTATCACTTATTATTAACTACATGCCACGTAAGCAAAATTTTCTTGGAGTGTGCTATGTTACTAGCTAAGTTACTTCCACTATGACTAGCCTTATTCGCCTGAAATATGGGCTGAGTGGTAGTGCCGGTTAATTAGTTCAGGCGTTTGAGCCGTATTTATGAGGTCTGGTAGGGTGTGGTTTTTGCGTTAGGCAGCCCGCTCGGAAGTTTGAGGCCGGCACCGAGGGGTCGATTGTAGATGCTCTTGAGTGAAATATAAAAGAACCTTAAAAAATCCCAGTGAAATAAAAGAGCCTGAGAGGCGGGCTGACAGGTCCCACATGCCGGGGCAAACAGTCGTGGTCTTCCACCTTGCGCTCATGACATCAGAAGAGGCGCCGAAAGCTATTGCCGGGATCCCGAGAACTCCCGCGGAGGAGCTCGTCATCTGTTGACGATGCCGACGCTACGGTCGTCCTGCAGGGCAAAGGAAGTTTTGGGGAGCTCATACGTGTCTATTTTATCATTCTGGAGGGATTAATCAAAGAGGGGAGGCAGTGGCGGAGACAGGCCTGGGGCAGTTAGGGCTCTAGTCCCAGGCCTAGAAACAACTTCCTTTGTAATTTCTTCATGCAAAGCATAGAAAATCATAGAAGTTTATCACTCAACATAGCATAGCCCCAGGCGTAGTCTGCATCTAGCTCCGCTACTGAGGGGAGGCGCGAGGGGCTCGCCACGGTCGAGCAACTCGGGCGGTGATCTCACCGGAGATGAAGGAGAAGGGCACTAGCGGCTGATTTATCGCGATAGTAGTAGGTCTATAGAGGGGAGAGGAGAAGGATGGATCAAGCGAGAGCGGGAGTTCTCGGGAACGGCTTAAATAGACGGAGGCGGAGAGGACGCCATGAATGATTGCGCTTGGGCGCGTGATTGCCGGCGACTGTGTAGGAGCCGGGGCCTGAGAGCATGATGAGGTAAGCAATGACACACGGAGGTTGTGCGCTGCAGCGTCAACGCGACGGCGGCAGCAGACAGTTGGCCGAGCAGTGGCGCACATGGACGTCCCGGCGGAGCTTTCCACCGGGGTCCGGGCACGGCACCGGAGCACAGTGGAGGACTACGGAGGGTGAGGATTGTAGGAGCGTATAGTGGGCAAGGGGCGTGCACAGACGGCGCGCTGCAGGCGTAGGGGACCGGCGGCCATAGGTAAGGGTGACCAGGGTTTTGCCTTGCCACTGAGGCAGTCACCGCGGTGAGCTACAGGTAGTGGCATTAAGATGTCACTGTGCTCATTCAGTGTAGTGAAACTGTGCCGAATTGGTTCTATGTGCGTCTAATTATGCAATAGGAAGGTTGGTGCAGAGGATTAGACAGTGGAGCACTTCATCAGTTGGCATTCATTATATGATTAACTTTGTTACCGGTAGAGAGATGCATCACCTGTGTGGAGAGGGATAGAGTTCGGACTTGAACTATTAAAGAAAGGTGTTGTGTGGAGAGTTGGGGATGGAAAAAGCATCCAATTTCTCAGAGATAATTGGATCCCAAGGTAATCAGGACTCATGGTTAAATCACTCAAAAGTCGCAGCCGTTTCAGATGGGTTAGTCAATTAATTTTGCCGCAAACAAGAGAATGGAATATTCCCCTTATTGAACAGCTATTCCATAGCTTTGACGCTGAGGAAATCTGCAAGATAAATCTCCCAGTCAACGAAACAATGGATCACCTTGTGTGGAACTATGAGGAAAATGGTATGTTCACGATAAGGAGTGCCTATAAGTTGGGAATGTTTTTGAAGCAGCAGGAAACAACAGCCGGATCATCAAGTAATGCAAGCACTGGAAGGGAAAATCTTTGGAATTTGATCTGGAAAGCGCATGTCCCTCACAAAATCCGTATTGTGGCCTGGAGAATCGCCACTGACTCACTCCCCACAAAAGAGAACAAAAGGAAGAGAACACTTGAAGTTGATAGCACATGTAATATATGTGGCAGAGAGACGGAGGATGCCCAACACGCTGTTCTGAAATGTACCAAAGCTACAGCTCTCCGGGAGGAAATGAGAGAGCACTGGACCTTACCAAGTGAAACTCTGCTTGTTACTCGGGACCCGGACTGGCTACTTCATGCTCTCAGTCTTTGTTCTGGAGACATGCGAGAAAAGCTGCTCTTGGTTTTATGGCGTTCCTGGCATCTTAGGGACGACATTGTGCATGACAAAGGAAAAGCAAAGGTGTCTGACTCAGTCCTATTCCTGAAGAATTATTGGGAAACTCTAAATTCAAACAGTCAAAGTAGAGGTGATGTGAAAGGGAAAAAACCTCTGTACGATGTACAAATGCAATCGCCCACTGCTCAGGAATTGAAGCCGACCATCCGCTGGTCCAGACCACAAGGTGATTGCATTAAGCTTAACATTGATGCTTCCTTTATTTCAGCTTTGAATGCAGCATGGGCAGGGGCAGTCGCCAGGGACAGCACCGGAGCAGTTGTCTTCTCTGTAGGCCATCAGCTTCATTCTTGTGCTGATGCAGAGGAAGCTGAAGCTAATGCACTGCTGATTGGTCTTATGTGTTTAAGGGATTTAAACAAGGAACATGTGCAGGTGGAATCGGACTGTGCCGCAGTTGTCGCGGCTGTAAATGCAAAAGAAAGGAACAATGCAAAGTGGTGGACTACTTATGAGGAAGCAAAGCTGTGTATGCTTGAATTCAGTTTGTGCAAGGTTAGTAAAGTTAGAAGAGAGTGCAACGTGGCCGCACATGAGTTGGCAGCCCATGCTAGAATGCATGGAGATTTTTTTATGCTGGACAACGTGCCACTGGAAATCTTTCATGTAATTCAGAATGATTGTAATTTTGCTATGAATGAATGAAAGAGCTCTCTTTACCCCTCAAAAAAAATTCTCCTGGAGCTGAGCATTTGCCAGGTTGATTGTTGAGAGTAAAACATACTGTAGAATTTATTTCCAAAGGATTTGGATGATTGCAAAATTACTTTACCATATTTTGCAATTTGAGCAGAAAGTTGAATGGATTATAGCCACCAAGTTTTGAACTAAAGCGCCACATAGTATTGAAAATCTGGTGTCTAGGTACCACGGGTTAGAACCATGAACTTTTGGAGGATTAAAAAAGCAAAATAAATGAGGGTTGCTTTTGTACTGTGTATAAATTGGAATATGGGAAATATAATTAAATCTGGGGCCTCTACCATCAGGACTGTTCTGATCTTGCTACCGGAGGTCATATCCAGTGTAAGGAGCATCTCCAAATTTATATAGAATGTTGGCAGCAGCTGGGATGTTTTCAAGGATTTAATATCTCCATAAGGCAGGAAAAGGAATTAATTTTAGTTGCAAAATATTGCATATTACATTACAATAGGTTCGCATACATGAGGTTCATAGGTGTAGGAGACTACCCTTGAATATTTTGGGCTCATTTGAAACAATGAAACGAGGGCCCCTTTGTAAATGGGAAACTAGGGTTTAATCCTGGCATTATTTAGAATGAGGGTTTTAGAGATAAGAGCGAGGGATTAGGATTTTCAATGACAAGGGGTGTTGAGGTCCATGACTATGGTGTTTTACAGTTTTAGGGAGATGTTTAACCAATTCACAACCACGTGCCACTAAAATTCAATGAAAATCCAATGAACTCCTAACGAAAAAGGCAGGAGCTGAATCGTGCGGAGGAAATATCCAGAACAAAAATTTGGGGTGTTACAATGCTCTAATTGGGACGAAGCGATTCAGTGCTCGGGCCCATCTTCACCCGGACATGAACAGTAAATTCGAATTAAATACGGAACAAATAAAATGAGGTCTTTTTGGCATGAAAGATGCTCAAATGCGCGATGTACATGCAAAATTTCATACAGTTTGGACATCCTAGGACGTCGTGGGAAAAAACAAATTTTAGTTGTGAAAGAAACTTTGCAAAAGAGAACTATTTGGGCATAAATTTTTTTTGTCGCGACCTACTTGAATGTCCAAATACCAGAAAAAATTTCATGCTCCTTGCGGATTTTTTTAAAGTTTCTTAGTATTACTTCTGAATTTATCGTTCATCGGGTGTAGATGAGCTCAGGCTCAAAGTTGAATTCTCGATCTAATGGATCCTTCTCACGGTAAACTCCGCCTGGGGCATACCGGAGCTAAAATCGGCGTGGGGGCTTTCGGGCCCCCAGCCGCCGGTCCCAGGATCGCTCTCAGAAGGTGACATCTTTTTATACAAAATAGGATTCGGCTAAAGTTCGGCGAAAATGACATTTTGTAGCATAGTTTTAATTACATAACAAAGTTAATGCCATTCTACGGCGCGAAGAACGCGGTGAGCTTGGCGAAGTTGCCGTCATCATCACCGGCCTTCTCCTCCCTGACGCGGACGCCGCCCCTGTTGGACCCCTGACCGGCGTCGGCTTGGCGGACCGGTGCGAGTGGTGCGCCGTCGTCGTTGTCGTCGTCGAGGACGATGACCCCCTCGTCGCGGGCTCGCCGATGCCGTGTCGCGAGCTCTTCATAGGCGCGGCGCTGGCGCTCCATCTCCGTCTGCGCCCAGTCGTCGCGCGCCCACTTCAAGACCGCCACGTCGTCGAGCGCCTCCTTCTCGCCGCCAGCGATCCCGGGCTCCGTCTTCACAGGAGCGAGCCCAGGCTCCTTCTTCACAGCGGTGAGACCCGGCTCCGTCTTTGGCTTACCGAGTCGGGGAGGAGCCGAGGGCGAGGCGCGCCCGCCGCCTTCGTTGATGACGATGCCGGCCGAGTGGGGTCTCCGTTGCGGGCTCGACCTTGACGTCGAACACCGCCGGAGAGCCGGAGGAGTGGGAAGAGGAGTGGGAGCAGGAGCGGGACGAGGACAACGAGTCAGAGACAAACCTCCTGGGCATTCATTGCCCGGCGCCGCGGCGGGGGACCAGGGCGGCGGCCGGGTATGTGAGCGGCGGGTTGTTGCCGCCCTTGAGGTGCGCGAGAACCTCATGGAGCATCCGGCCGGGGGCGGACCACCACAGGCGTCGCCCCTCGCTGTTCCACCGGCCCCCCACCACCGGCGCCCCGTTGGTGGAGGCGAGGCGTTACTCCTGACGGCGCTGGAAGTACGCCGCCCACACCTCGTGGTTGTCGGCGGCATACTGCGAAGAGGCGCGTTGCTCCTCGGTCAGCGACGACCGAATGCGGTCAACCTCGCCGGCGAAGTAGTCGGGGCGCGCGCCGATGTCTGGCATGGGGGGAATGGGGACGCCTCCGGCGCCGAGCCTCCATCCTGCCGGCCCAACGCGCATGTCTGGAGGCGCCGAGATGTTGGCCTCGAAAAGCAGGTGTGCCTCCCACGCTTGCAGCGAGCGGCGGCCGAAGCCGTTGGATGCCGCTTTGTCGCCGGGGAACCGCTCGCACATCGTCGCGGCTGGGGCTAGGAGATAGTAGAGGTTCGTCGGCGGTGGAGAGAGAGAGGCAGCGAGCACGGTGTCTGTGGCCAGCGACGGGGGGGAGGGGGTGCTTTTATAGCCGCCGGGGAGGCGTGTGTACGCGCCGCGGGGAGTGAGTCATCTCCGCGCCGCCCGTGAAGAGCTGCCCTGTGGTGAGGATGTTGGGGAACGCAGTAATTTCAAAAAAATTCCTACGCACACGCAAGATCATGGTGATGCATAGCAACGAGGGGGGAGAGTGTTGTCTACGTACCCACGCAGACCGACTGCGGAAGCGTTGACGCAACGTAGAGGAAGTAGTCGTACGTCTTCCCGATCCGACCGATTCAAGCACCGTTACTCCGGCACCTCCGAGTTCTTAGCACACGTACAGCTCGATGACGATCCCCAGGCTCCGATCCAGCAAAGCGTCGGGGAAGAGTTCTGTCAGCACGACGGCGTGGTGACAATCTTGATGTTCTACTGTCGCAGGGCTTCGCCTAAGCACCGCTACAATATGATCGAGGTGGAATATGGTGGAAGGGGGCACCGCACACGGCTAAGGAACGATCTCAAGGATCAACTTGTGTGTCTAGAGGTGCCCCCTGCCTCCGTATATAAAGGAGCCAAGGGGGAGGGGGCCGCCGGCCAGGAGGAGGGCGCAGGAGGAGTCCTACTCCTACTGGGAGTAGGACTCCCCCCCAATCCTAGTTGGACTAGGATTCCCCGAGGGGGAAAGAGAGAGAGGGGGGCCGGCCACCTCTCCTAGTCCTAATAGGACTAGGGAAGGGGGGAGGCGCGCGGCCACCTTGGGCTGCCCCTTCCTTTCCACTAAAGCCCATTAAGGCCCATATGGTTCCCGGGGGGTTCCGGTAACCTCCCGGTACTCCGGTAAAATCCCGATTTCACCCGGAACACTTCCGATGTCCAAATATAGGCTTCCAATATATCAATCTTTATGTCTCGACCATTTCGAGACTCCTCGTCATGTCCGTGATCACATCCGGGACTCCGAACTAACTTTGGTACATCAAAATGCATAAACTCATAATAACTGTCATCGTAACCTTAAGCGTGCGGACCCTACGGTTCGAGAACAATGTAGACATGACCGAGACATGTCTCCGGTCAATAACCAATAGCGGGACCTGGATGCCCATATTGGCTCCTACATATTCTACGAAGATCTTTATCGGTCAGACCGCATAACAACATACGTTGTTCCCTTTGTCATCGGTACGTTACTTGCCCGAGATTCGATCGTCGGTATCCAATACCTAGTTCAATCTCGTTACCGGCAAGTCTCTTTACTCGTTCTGTAATACATCATCCCGCAACTAACTCATTAGTTGCAATGCTTGCAAGGCTTATGTGATGTGCATTACCGAGAGGGCCCAGAGATACCTCTCCGACAATCGGAGTGACAAATCCTATTCTCGAAATACGCCAACCCAACATCTACCATTGGAGACACCTGTAGAGCTCCTTTATAATCACCCATTTACGTTGTGACATTTGGTAGCACACAAAGTGTTCCTCCGGCAAACGGGAGTTGCATAATCTCATAGTCATAGGAACATGTATAAGTCATGAAGAAAGCAATAGCAATATACTAAACGATCGGGTGCTAAGCTAATGGAATGGGTCATGTCAATCAGATCATTCAACCAATGATGTGACCTCGTTAATCAAATAACAACCCTTTGTTCATGGTTAGGAAACATAACCATCTTTGATTAACGAGCTAGTCAAGTAGAGGCATACTAGTGACACTCTGTTTGTCTATGTATTCACACATGTATTATGTTTCCGGTTAATACAATTCTAGCATGAATAATAAACATTTATCATGATATAAGGAAATAAATAATAACTTTATTATTGCCTCTAGGGCATATTTCCTTCAGTCTCCCACTTGCACTAGAGTCAATAATCTAGATTACACTGTAATGATTCTAACACCCATGGAGTCTTGGTGCTGATCATGTTTTGCTCGTGGAAGAGGCTTAGTCAACGGGTCTGCAATATTCAGATCCGTATGTATCTTGCAAATCTCTATGTCTCCCACCTGGACTAGATCTCGGATGGAATTGAAGCGTCTCTTGATGTGCTTGGTCCTTTTGTGAAATCTGGATTCCTTTGCCAAGGCAATTGCACCAGTATTGTCACAAAAGATTTTCATTGGACCCGATGCATTAGGTATAACACCTAGATCGGATATGAACTCCTTCATCCAGACTCCTTCGTTTGCTGCTTCCGAAGCAGCTATGTACTCCGCTTCACATGTAGATCCCGCTACGACGCTTTGTTTAGAACTGCACCAACTGACAGCTCCACCGTTTAATGTAAACACGTATCTGGTTTGCGATTTAGAATCGTCCGGATCAGTGTCAAAGCTTGCATCAACGTAACCTTTTACAGTGAGCTCTTTGTCACCTCCATATACGAGAAACATATCCTTAGTCCTTTTCAGGTATTTCAGGATGTTCTTGACCGCTGTCCAGTGATCCACTCCTGGATTACTTTGGTACCTCCCTGCTAAACTTATAGCAAGGCACACATCAGGTCTGGTACACAACATTGCATACATGATAGAGCCTATGGCTGAAGCATAGGGAACATCTTTCATTTTCTCCCTATCTTCTGCAGTGGTCGGGCATTGAGTCTGACTCAACTTCACACCTTGTAACACAGGCAAGAACCCTTTCTTTGCTTGATCCATTTTGAACTTCTTCAAAATCTTGTCAAGGTATGTACTTTGTGAAAGTCCAATTAAGCGTCTTGATCTATCTCTATAGATCTTTATGCCAAATATGTAAGCAGCTTCACCGAGGTCTTTCATTAAAAAACTTTTATTCAAGTATCCCTTTATGCTATCCAGAAATTCTATATCATTTCCAATCAGTAATATGTCATCCACATATAATATCAGAAATGCTACAGAGCTCCCACTCACTTTCTTATAAATACAGACTTCTCCGAAAGTCTGTATAAAACCAAATGCTTTGATCACACTATCAAAACGTTTATTCCAACTCCGAGAGGCTTGCACCAGTCCATAAATGGATCGCTGGAGCTTGCACACTTTGTTAGCTCCCTTTGGATCGACAAAACCTTCCGGTTGCATCATATACAACTCTTCTTCTAGGAATCCATTCAGGAATGCAGTTTTGACATCCATTTGCCAAATTTCATAATCATAAAATGCGGCAATCGCTAACATGATTTGGACAGACTTAAGCATCGCTACGGGTGAGAAGGTCTCATCGTAGTCAATCCCTTGAACTTGCCGAAAACCTTTTGCGACAAGTCGAGCTTTGTAGACAGTAACATTACCGTCAGCGTCAGTCTTCTTCTTGAAGATCCATTTATTCTCAATTGCTTGCCGATCATCGGGCAAGTCAACCAAAGTCCATACTTTGTTCTCATACATGGATCCCATCTCAGATTTCATGGCTTCAAGCCACTTTGCGGAATCTGGGCTCACCATCACTTCTTCATAGTTCATAGGTTCATCATGATCTAGTAGCATGATTTCCAGAACAGGATTACCGTACCACTCTGGCGCGGATCTTACTCTGGTTGATCTACGAGGTTCAGTAGTATCTTGATCTGAAGTTTCATGATCATCATCATTAGCTTCCTCACTTATTGGTGTAGGTGTCGCAGAAACAGTTTTCTGTGATGTACTACTTTCCAATAAAGGAGCAGGTACAGTTACCTCTTCAAGTTCTACTTTCCTCCCACTCACTTCTTTCGAGAGAAACTCCTTCTCCAGAAAGTTTCCGAATTTAGCAACAAAAGTCTTGCCTTCGGTCTGTGATAGAAGGTGTATCCAATAGTTTCCTTTGGATATCCTATGAAGACACATTTCTCCGATTTGGGTTTGAGCTTATCAAGTTGAAGCTTTTTCACATAAGCATCACAGCCCCAAACTTTCAGAAACGACAACTTTGGTTTCTTGCCAAACCATAGTTCATAAGGCGTCGTCTCAACGGATTTTGATGGTGCCCTATTTAACGTGAATGCGGCCGTCTCTAGAGCGTATCCCCAAAACGATAGCGGTAAATCAGTAAGAGACATCATAGATCGCACCATATCTAGTAAAGTACGATTACGACGTTCGGACACACCATTACGCTGTGGTGTTTCGGTTGGCGTGAGTTGCGAAACTATTCCACAATTTTTCAAATGTACACCAAATTCGTAACTCAAATATTCCCCTCCACGATCAGATCATAGAAACTTTATTTTCTTGTTACGATGATTTTCAACTTCACTCTGAAATTCTTTGAACTTTTCAAACGTTTCAGACTTATGTTTCATTAAGTAGACATACCCATATATGCTTAAGTCATCTGTGAAGGTGAGAAAATAACGATATCCGCCACGAGCCTCAATATTCATCGGACCACATACATCTGTATGTATGATTTCCAACAAATCTGTTGCTCTCTCCATAGTACCGGAGAACGGTGTTTTAGTCATCTTGCCCATGAGGCACGGTTCGCAAGTACCAAGTGATTCATAATCAAGAGGTTCCAAAAGTCCATCAGTATGGAGTTTCTTCATGCGCTTTACACCGATATGACCTAAACGGCAGTGCCACAAATAAGTTGCACTATCATTATCAACTCTGCATCTTTTGGCTTCAACATTATGAATATGTGTATCACTACTATCGAGATTCAATAAGAATAGACCACTCTTCAAGGGTGCATGACCATAAAAGATATTACTCATATAAATAGAACAACCATTATTCTCTGATTTAAATGAATAACCGTCTCGCATTAAACAAGATCCAGATATAATGTTCATGCTCAACGCTGGCACCAAATAACAATTATTTAGGTCTAATATTAATCCCGAAGGTAGATGTAGAGGTAGCGTGCCGACCGCGATCACATCGACTTTGGAACCGTTTCCCACGCGCATCGTCACCTCGTCCTTAGCCAATCTTCGCTTAATCCGTAGCCCCTGTTTCGAGTTGCAAATATTAGCAACAGAACCAGTATCAAATACCCAGGTGCTACTGCGAGCATTAGTAAGGTACACATCAATAACATGTATATCACATATACCTTTGTTCACCTTGCCATCCTTCTTATCCGCCAAATACTTGGGGCAGTTCCGCTTCCAGTGACCAGTCTGCTTGCAGTAGAAGCACTCAGTTTCAGGCTTAGGTCCAGACTTGGGTTTCTTCTCTTGAGCAGCAACTTGCTTGCCGTTCTTCTTGAAGTTCCCCTTCTTCTTCCCTTTGCCCTTTTCTTGAAACTAGTGGTCTTGTTGACCATCAACACTTGATGCTCCTTCTTGATTTCTACCTCCGCAGCTTTCAGCATTGCGAAGAGCTCGGGAATAGTCTTATTCATCCCTTGCATATTATAGTTCATCACGAAGCTCTTGTAGCTTGGTGGCAGTGATTGGAGAATTCTGTCAATGACGCAATCATCTGGAAGATTAACTCCCAATTGAATCAAGTGATTATTATACCCAGACATTTTGAGTATATGCTCACTGACAGAACTGTTCTCCTCCATCTTGCAGCTATAGAATTTATTGGAGACTTCATATCTCTCAATCCGGGCATTTGCTTGAAATATTAACTTCAACTCCTGGAACATCTCATATGCTCCATGACGTTCAAAACGTCATTGAAGTCCCGATTCTAAGCCGTAAAGCATGGCACATTGAACTATCGAGTAGTCATCAGCTTTGCTCTGCCAGACGTTCATAACATCTGGTGTTGCTCCAGCAGCAGGCCTGGCACCCAGCGGTGCTTCCAGGACGTAATTCTTCTGTGCAGCAATGAGGATAATCCTCAAGTTACGGACCCAGTCCGTGTAATTGCTACCATCATCTTTCAACTTTGCTTTCTCAAGGAACGCATTAAAATTCAACGGAACAACAACACGAGCCATCTATCTACAATCAACATAAACAAGCAAGATACTATCAGGTACTAAGTTTCATGATAAATTTAAGTTCAATTAATCATATTACTTAAGAACTCCCACTTAGATAGACATCCCTCTAATCCTCTAAGTGATCACGTGATCCAAATCAACTAAACCATGTCCGATCATCACGTGAGATGGAGTAGTTTCATTGGTGAACATCATTATGTTGATCATATCTACTATATGATTCACGCTCGACCTTTCGGTCTCCGTGTTCCGAGGCCATATCTGTATATGCTTGGCTCGTCAAGTATAACCTGAGTATTCCGCGTGTGCAACTGTTTTGCACCCGTTGTATTTGAACGTAGAGCCTATCACACCCGATCATCACGTGGTGTCTCAGCACGAAGAACTTTCGCAATGGTGCATACTCAGGGAGAACACTTCTTGATAATTTAGTGAGAGATCATCTTATAATGCTACCGTCAATCAAAGCAAGATAAGATGCATAGAAGATAAACATCACAAGCCATCAATATAAGTGATATGATATGGCCATCATCATCTTGTGCCTGTGATCTCCATCTCCGAAGCACCGTCATGATCACCATCGTCACCGGCGCGACACCTTGATCTCCATCGTAGCATCGTTGTCGTCTCGCCAATCTTATGCTTCCACGACTATCGCTACCGCTTAGTGATAAAGTAAAGCATTACATCGCGATTGCATTGCATACAATAAAGCGACAACCATATGGCTCCTGCCAGTTGCCGATAACTCGGTTACAAAACATGATCATCTCATACAATAAAATTCAGCATCATGCCTTGACCATATCACATCACAACATGCCCTGCAAAAACAAGTTAGACGTCCTCTACTTTGTTGTTGCAAGTTTTACGTGGCTGCTACGGGCTTAAGCAAGAACCAATCTCACCTACGCATCAAAACCACAACGATAGTTTGTCAAATAGACTCCGTTTTAACCTTCGCAAGGACCGGGCGTAGCCACACTTGGTTCAACTGAAGTTGGAGAGACAGTCGCCCGCAAGCCACCTATGTGCAAAGCACGTCGGGGGAACCGGTCTCGCGTAAGCGTACGCATAATGTTGGTCCGGGTCGTCTCGTCCAACAATACCGCCGAACCAAAGTATGACATGCTGGTAGGCAGTATGACTTATATCGCCCACAACTCACTTGTGTTCTACTCGTGCAAATAACATCAAACCATAAAACCAGGCTCGGATGCCACTGTTGGGGAACGCAGTAATTTCAAAAAAATTCCTACGCACACGCAAGATCATGGTGATGCATAGCAACGAGGGGGGAGAGTGTTGTCTACGTACCCACGCAGACCGACTGCGGAAGCGTTGACGCAACATAGAGGAAGTAGTCGTACGTCTTCCCGATCCGACCGATCCAAGCACCGTTACTCCGGCACCTCCGAGTTCCTAGCACACGTACAGCTCGATGATGATCCCCGGGGTCCGATCTAGCAAAGCATCGGGGAAGAGTTCCGTCAGCACGACGGCGTGGTGACAATCTTGATGTTCTACTATCGCAAGGCTTCGCCTAAGCACCGCTACAATATGATCGAGGTGGAATATGGTGGAAGGGGGCACCCCACACGGCTAAGGAACGATCTCAAGGATCAACTTGTGTGTCTAGAGGTGCCCCCTGCCTCCGTATATAAAGGAGCCAAGGGGGAGGGGGCCGCCGGCCAGGAGGAGGGCGCAGGAGGAGTCCTACTCCTACTGGGAGTAGGACTCCCCCCCAATCCTAGTTGGACTAGGATTCCCCGAGGGGGAAAGAGAGAGAGGGGGGCCGGCCACCTCTCCTAGTCCTAATAGGACTAGGGAAGGGGGGAGGCGCGCGGCCACCTTGGGCTGCCCCTTTCTCCTTTCCACTAAAGCCCATTAAGGCCCATATGGTTCCCGGGGGGTTCCGGTAACCTCCCGGTACTCCAGTAAAATCCCGATTTCACCCGGAACACTTCCGATGTCCAAATATAGGCTTCCAATATATCAATCTTTATGTCTCAACCATTTCGAGACTCCTCGTCATGTCCGTGATCACATCCGGGACTCCGGACTAACTTCGGTACATCAAAATGCATAAACTCATAATAACTATCATCATAACGTTAAGCGTGCGGACCCTACGGTTCGAGAACAATGTAGGCATGACCGAGACATGTCTCCGGTCAATAACCAATAGCGGGACCTGGATGCCCATATTGGCTCCTACATATTCTACGAAGATCTTTATCGGTCAGACCGCATAACAACATACGTTGTTCCCTTTGTCATCGGTATGTTACTTGCCCGAGATTCGATCGTCGGTATCCAATACCTAGTTCAATCTCGTTACCGGCAAGTCTCTTTACTCGTTCTGTAATACATCATCCCGCAACTAACATATTAGTTGCAATGCTTGCAAGGCTTATGTGATGTGCATTACCGAGAGGGCCCAGAGATACCTCTCCGACAATCGGAGTGACAAATCCTATTCTCGAAATACGCCAACCCAACATCTACCATTGGAGACACCTGTAGAGCTCCTTTATAATCACCCATTTACGTTGTGACGTTTGGTAGCACACAAAGTGTTCCTCCGACAAACGGGAGTTGCATAATCTCATAGTCATAGGAACATGTATAAGTCATGAAGAAAGCAATAGCAATATACTAAACAATCGGGTGCTAAGCTAATGGAATGGGTCATGTCAATCAGATCATTCAACCAATGATGTGACCTCGTTAATCAAAAAACAACCCTTTGTTCATGGTTAGGAAACATAACCATCTTTGATTAACGAGCTAGTCAAGTAGAGGCATACTAGTGACACTCTGTTTGTCTATGTAATTCACACATGTATTATGTTTCCGGTTAATACAATTCTAGCATGAATAATAAACATTTATCATGATACAAGGAAATAAATAATAACTTTATTATTGCCTCTAGGGCATATTTCCTTCAGAGGAATCAATGGAAGGCTGATCGGCGGCAGCCTTGGCATTGATTCCCCGTAGGAAACCGAGGCGTTCTGAGGGTGACGAGGCGAGTGTCGCCGACTCAGCGGGCCCGCGGCTCTTTCTCGCCAAAACCGTTTCGCCCGGCGCGCCCGAGTGCCCCCCAGCGCGCCGGGTTAGACTTGGAACCACCGGTGCCAAATTCGGCCCGAGCCGGCAAAAATTGGGCTTCTGGGGGTGCGGCTGGGCCGATTTTTTGCGCCGGCGCGAAAAAATCGCCTGGGGAGGGTGTGTTGGGGACGTGGCTGGAGATGCTCTTAGGTTCTCTGGCATGAGGGGGCACCAAGGTAATCCTCCCACTCAACACTGCTCGTCCGAACCACTCAACACTGCTGGGCTGAACCGCCGCAGAAGGACCTCGCCGACTCTCCGCATACGTCTGGATCACGCGGTTCAAACGAATTCTGGCATCCAACACGGTTTTGTATCCGTCCGCTTGTCGGCCCGGACATGTTTTTTCCCGCAAATGGGAGACAAAGTGGGGGACTTTGCGGGGGTCTGGACCACTGCCACGTCCGCGTCTCCCGCAAACCAAAACCCACCTACCCGCCTCTCTCGCATTTTTCATCGAACGCTCGCGCTGCATTCATGCCGGTCCAGAGCATGCAGCGCCCTGGCAATGCCCGCGATTTGACCGAATGAGAGGAGGCATTGACGGATGTGACCTCTCGGGCGTCGCCGCCTAAATGCAGACACCGCCTCCGGAGAAACCAACTCCGCCGCTACTCCACATTGAAGCGGGATGACCACCCCTTTGCCTGGCCCGACCACTGCTATTTAAGCCGTGCGCCGGTGACACATAGAGCTGCACTCCCTCTCCTCAAGCACTGTCCCCTCCCCTTCATCGTCCCCAAGCCCAGCGGCAAAGCCGAAGTTCTGGTTCTTCACGCTGATAGGTGGAGGTGGAGGAAATTCTTTGTCCGGTGGTTCTTGGTGCCGCCACTTTCGCTCTCCGGTCCCCTAGGCATGCATGGCGCCTGGATACTTCGACAAGGAGGAGATCATCATGTCCTCCGATGAGGAGGACCAGATGCCATAGTAGCCGCCGCAGCAGAGGCCCCGCCTCCTCTTGGAGGCCGTTGTGAGGGACGAATAATTCATCTATCAGATCGAGATAATGACGGAGTGTTCGCTCCTTTACATGGGCCTGTCACCACCACCGTTGGCGTGTGTCAAGGAGGAGTTGCCGTCCCTGTCATGACACCACGCGAAGCGCGAGCCGGCATCCCCGCTCCGGTGGGTCGAGGACGAGCCAACATCGCCCCAACGCAACCGCGAGTCCGCGACATCCAAATCGAACACTGCATCAAGGACGAGCCGGTGTCGTCCCCACCCAACCACGGCATCCAGTTCGGACGCCAGGTCAAGGACGAGTCGGCATCGCCCCTGCGCAGATGGTACGCCCGCAATGATGGGCCTGCCTCGCCGCCCCACTGCCACCGCCATGCCATCAAGGTGGAGCTGCCGCCTGCGATCATGAAGCTGTGGGGCCGCATCCTCCACTACCTCCGAGGCGGCGGTGTTGGCGGTCCCTCGGCTCTAGGGTTGTCATCTCTGACGAGGAGCGAGCGACGAGGTAGCAGGCGCGGTACGACCGCCGCAACACCGGCCGCCGCTTCGCATTCACCAAAACCGATGTGGCACCGGTTTGGGTCCTCAATGACCCCGATCTCACCACCGTGTGGGCTCTTGACTGCTCTGTCACCACCGTGGAGATGGCCGCCAGGTGCCACCGCCGCCTTGACGGTGAGCTCACCAAGATCGGTGAGGAGTGGTCGCTTAGCGACATCTCCACCACGCCGGTCGCGGGAAGGCCATCGCCCGGGCTCCGAAGGCTACATCGGTAGTGGCCGCAGTCCCCCCCCCCCCCCCCCCCCCCCCCCCCGCACCGCGCGCAGACGCGGAGCGGCTCCTCCGCGAGCGGCAGGCTGCCGCGGCCCTCCGGCATCGTTCCACCATTGGAGGTACGACTATGGCATGGATAACGACGGCGGTGCGGCAGGGCAGGACAACCACATGTACGAGGTGGTCTTCCGTTATCGGGTTTAGTTATTTTGTTAAACGGCCGAAATAGAGACCTTTTTATGTAAATTATGACCGAACTTGAATGAAATGTGTTTGGATGAATTTCGTCCTTCTACTTCAAACACTGGTTGAAATGTATGCGAACAATGTTGGATGGCCGACTCCCGCATCCGTGTCCGCGGACTGGTTCCCGTCCACGGATAGATGCGAAAGGAGATTAGTTCACGGACACAGATGCGAAAACAAATTTACAGATCAACGTTGAAGATACCCTTACTGCCATTCCTTTTAAAAAAACATGTTCTTTTCCATAGGTGTGTCACTATCTCTTGCTCGCAAGGAACTTGTCTTAAGTAGGGCTATGAACCTACAGTCGGGCATTTGCTGATGGTTCTCCATTTCCAACAGACGGAGTCAGCGTGAGTGGGGTCGATGCCATGGATTTGGAGCATTCCCCTAAATGGTGATGAACTCTGAGTTGAGCGCTTGACCGGGCTGGCTAGGCGCTCCACAATGATAATACTTGGCGCTATATTTGGGTGATAAGTGAAGTAATTTGCACAATGAATCTGCATAATGAGGTGGATGAACTCTCAGTCGAGCGCTTGACCAGGCCGGGATGGGTGGTTGTCTACCAAACGCGGGGACGAGTTCCAATCATTCCACCCTAATGCCCAACCAAACACATCATAAGTGTACGAGAGAGTGTGTAATCTTTTTCATGTGATAATCTATTTCATGTGATACTCCCTCCTTTTATCTATATAGGCCCTAATGTGTTTTCCAAGACCACCTTTGACTATTGATAAGATTAATGATGTATAATGTGAAAATTATATCATTGGAAACTCCTTTTACATACGAATTTGACAATATGCTTTGTGTAACTTACATATCATATATTATTGCTCTAACATTTGGTCAAAGTTAGCCTCGAAAAATGGGTTGGATGGAAGGAGGGAGTATGTAACTTGCCGCTTCTTTTAGCTTCTTTTTTATATTTTGTTGCAGTAATTTGGATGTGTGTATCCTTGGTTATGCAAACCTTCAATGTTCTAAAATATATATATTCTCGACGCATTTTACCTTTGTTTTAAGACAATTTTGACAAGTCATTAACAAATATTCATGCTAATATTCATAATAGTTATGATAAAAATGATTGATGAAAACAAAACCCTCCTAAAAACAGGCCCTCACCCTTCTTTATAGATAATGCATAAACCAAAATACACGACCAAAAATACAAGGTAGTAAGGAAACCCTCTTATACAACATGTCCTGGGATAGCCGCGCATCCTTAACACATGCTATTACGTTGCCAAAACATGACACATGTAGAGCTGAATACAACAGCATGACACCCTAGGATACGTAAGTTCCACGACAGTGCCATCAGGAGAAGAAATGGACTACACATCGTGGCTGCCGAGTCGAGAGGGACAAAGGTCTTCACTCAAAACACTCGCACAGAGAAAGGGACGACACCAACATGCTCAATAGGAGAGCTCAGAGTGAATTGCAAAAAACCACCACATTTTGGACATCATTTGCAAAAAAACTATGAGGACACTAGTCATTTGCAAAAAAACACCGCGCATTCAGTAAACTTTTTGCAGTATGCACTGATTGGGCGATTTGCTGCGTTTGACCGCGTTTCTGATAGCCGGGGCCCGATTTCACCTTACGTGGCATAACGGCCGGGAAGACGGCGCCGTCTGGTGGAAATGACGCGGTCAAACGCGTCGGGCAGACCAACAGCACCGCGCCACTCCACACTTCTCGCTCGCTGATTGATACGTCCAATTTGCATCATGTTTTTACTGTTATTTATAATGTTTTTATCCATAATAATGCTTTTTGAAGTAATTCTAATGCATTTTCTCTCATAATTTACAAGGTACACACAAAGAGGGAGAATTTCGGCAGCTGAAAATCTGAACCTCAAAAAGCTACGTCAGGCCACCTATTGTGCACAACTTCAAACAAGCTGAAACTTGACGGAGATTTTTACGAAATATATAAGAATTATTAGAGCAAATAACTACAGAGAGGGCCCACTAGGTAGGCACAACCCACCTGGGCGCGCCAGGTAGCCCAGGCACGCCATGGTGGTTTGTGCCCTCCTCGGCCCACCTCCGGTTCCCATCTTCTGGTATATAGGTCATTTTGACCTAGAAAACATAAGGAGGAGACTTTTAGGATGAAGCGCCGCCGTCTCGAGTCGGAACTTGGCATGAGCACTTTTGCCCTCAGGTGGAGCGATTCCGCCGGGAGAACTTTCCTCCCGGAGGGGGAAATCATGGTCCTCGTCATCACCAACAACTCTCCCATTTTGGGAGGGCAATCTCCATCAACATCTTCAACAACACCATCTCATCTCAAACCCTAGTTCATCTCTCGTGTTCAATCTTGTTACCGGAACTATAGATTGGTGCTTGTGGGTGACTAGTAGTGTTCATTGCATCTTGTAGTTGATTATTATATGGTTTATTTGGTGCAAGATTATATGTTCATATCCATTATGCTATTTAATACTTCTCTAATCATGAACATGTTTATCATTTGTGAGTAGTTACTTTTGTTCTTGAGGTCACGGGAGAAATCATGTCACAAGTAATCATGTGAACTTGATATGTGTGCAATATTTTGATAGTATGTATGTTGTGATTCCCATAGTGGTGTCATGTGAACGACGACTACATGACACTTTACCATATTTGGGCCTAAGGGAATGCATTATGGAGTAGCAATTACATGATGGGTTGCCAGAGTGACAGAAGCTTAAACCCCAGTTTATGTGCTATTTTGTAAGAGACCGATTGGATCGAAAAATTTAATGCTATGGTTAGAATTTATTCTTAATACTTTTTTCGTAGTTGTGGATGCTTGTGTAAGGGTTAATAATAAGTAGGAGGTTTGTTCAAGTAAGAAAAACACCTAAGCACCAGTCCACCAACATATCAAATTATCAAAGTAGCGAACATGAATTAAACCAACATGATGAAAGTGACTAGATGAAAATCGCGTGTACCCTCAAGAACGCTTTGATTATCATAAGAGACCGTTTTGGCCTGTCCTTTGCCTCAAAAGGATTGGGCTACCTTGCTGCCTATTTGTTACTACTATCGTTACTTGCTCGTTACAAATTATCTTGCTATCAAACTACTCCGTTACTTACAATTTCAGCACTTGCAGACATTACCTTACTGAAAACTACTTCTCATTTCCTTCTGGTCATTGTTGGGTTTGACACTCTTACTTATCGAAAAGAGCTACAATTGATCCCCTATACTTGTGGGTCATCAAGGCTCTCCCTCAGGCTTCCTTACATGGCGAAGGCGAAACCTGGCGGCGGCGGTGCTTCCGCTGGCGATGCTCCGGGTGGTGGTGATGGAGATCCACCGGAGTTCTACGGGAGCTCGAATCCTTCTCAAGCGATGCCTCCTCCCCAATACCCGAAGTACGCGGCGGCTAGGGCATTCGCCCAGGCGGTGAAGGCAAATCCGACAGGCAGCCAACACTTTGCATCCTCCTTCGGCCGTGTGGTATAAGCCATCCATCCTCTCTCCCTCCTTTCTCTTTTCACCAATTTGGATTCTAGGGTTAGGGTTTGATCGCATCGTTTCCACCAGATGCCCAAATGGAAACCGTAAATCCAGTCTTGGTCGAACTAACTGACCTTAATAGGGGAGTCGTAGGAAGAGATGAACTGCACTGCTCTCGCCGTCACTTAATGACACCATGGAGGCCGACGGCGAGAGGAGAGGTGAGGAGGCCGAGGGAGGTTGCGAGCGCTAGAGAGAAACAAAGGAGCGAGCGAGAAGTGTGGAGTGACGCGGCACGGTCGGCCTGTCCGACGCGTTTGACCGCGTCGTTTCCACTAGACGGCGCCGTCTGCCTGGCCGTTAGGCCATGTAGGGTGAAATTGGGCCCCTACTATCAGAAACACGGTCAAACGCAACAAATCACCCAATCAGTACATACTGCAAAAAGTTTACTGAATGCGTGATGTCTTTTGCAAATGATTAGTGACCTCGTGGTTTTCTGCAAACAATGCCCCAAATGTGGTGGTATTTTGCAATTCACTCCGAGAGCTCCACTGGCGAGCGTTGCTAACATAGGTGCCAAAGCGTAAAGCTTTCACTCGGTAGCTCACTTGTGGCACCACCATGCACCTAGAACTGCCGTGAGAAGCATAAGCCACTGCCCGCGACAGAGAATGATCCCGAGCCACCCACCGCTACACCCCTCGTTGCCCAAACACCAAGAGACATAGCCGCCACCACCGTCATGATGCCCGCAGGAGAGCCAAACACCTGGACCACCATTCGGGGTCGCCGCCTCGACATCCATGCCCCTAGGCACTGCCAACCGTCCACTTCAAGGTTACCCAATCACGGCAGAGTGAAAGGCACCTCCTTGCACTCCTAGCCTGAGATCAGTCATCGAGTCTGGATTGATGCCTCGACGGTATTAAGCGGCCAAACCTACATCCCCAGCTAGTCCAAGTGGACTGGGGGGGGGGGGGATACAACCTAGTGGCTACTGATGGCTACCACAAAGCAAGCTTGAATGTCGCCATGCCCATGGACATCGGTGCCGATTTGTATGACGACACAACAACTCCTGGAGAGGTTGACTTGGACCAACGCCATGAACAGGCGCCATGCTAGAGCACAACATGAAGGCAACCAGCGGGGACCAAGTCAGCCCCATACCCGTGCGCCACCAGACGTCGTCACCACCGCGAACTAGATCTGGGTCACCCGTCGAAGACGCTAGTGACCTGGATTGCGCCGCCGCCAAAGCAGTGCAGCCGCACCACTCCATCGCCGGTTGGAAGACCCCGAGCAACGCCGTCACCAAGCCACCATGTACCGTAGCGCCACTGGCCGGCCACCACCCATGCGAGAAGCTTGCCACGCTGCCAGGGTCCACCCGCAGAGTGCTGAAGGGCTGCAAAGTGTTTTCTACCAGTGCTGGGGGCTACTGGTGATTCTCTCACCAATGCCTTGCCGCCATTTGTAAATGTGTGGGACCACATGCATGTGTATATGAAAGTATTGATGTTAATAATTTCTTTTTATTAAGTCAAATCAATGTCAGATCGATGGGTCCCATGTCAGATGAGAGAGAGTCTATCTTGACGTTGCATGTGGTGCCATGGTACAAATCCTTTCCATTTATTTTCTCTATAGGATTTTCAATCATCTCTATCTTTTAAAACATACTATTAGTTTTGAAATAATTTATATATTTGAATTCCTGAAGCCAAGAGCTTTAGAATAAGACCAAATTTTGATGCATTTCAAACATGTTTTAATTCTAACATTTCAAATGACTGAAATCAGGTTTCTGAAACAGGCGAAATATGTTTTGTGAAATAATTGAAATTAGTTTTTTCATTGAGTGAAATCGATTTTGAAATATGTTTTCTCAACTGAGAGAAGTATGTTTTCTCAACTGTGTGAAATTATTTTCTTTAGATGAGTGAAATTTGTTTTCCATACACATGACACATATTTCAATGTGAAATACATTAAATATAGTGAAATATGATTTCTAAATTGTGTGAAATCTAACTTTTGTAAACGGGTGTAATGTGTCCTCTAAATATAGTGAGATGTGAAACTGACTGAAAGGTTTTCTGAAACTATTAAAATAGGTTTTTTGAAATAATTGAAATTAGTATTTTTCACTGAGTAAAATCAATTATGAAATACGTTTTCTCAACTGAGTGAAGTATGTTTTCTCAACCGTGTGAAATTATTTTCTTTAGATGAGTGAAACTTGTTTTCCATACACATAGGGCACATATTTCGGTGTGAAATATGTGAAATATAGTGAAATGTGATTTCTAAAATGAGTGAAATCTAACTTTTGTAAACGGGTGTAATGTGTTTTCTGAATCTAGTGAAATGTGAAACTGGCTGAAAGGTTTTCTGAAACTAGTAAAATAGGTTTTTTGAAATAATTGAAATTAGTTTTTCTCATTGAGTGAAATCAATTTTGAAATATGTTTTCTCAACTGAGTGAAGTATGTTTTCTCAACTGTGTGAAATTATTTTCTTTAGATGAGTGAAACTTGTTTTCTATACAAATATGACACATATTTCGGTGTGAAATACGTTAAATATAGTGAAATGTGATTTCTAAAATGATTGAAATCTAACTTCTGTAAACGGGTGTAATGTGTTTTCTGAATCTAGTGAAATGCGAAACTGACTGAAAGGTTTTGTGAAACTAGCGAAATGTGAAACTCACCGAAATCTAAGAGCATGAAATCAAATGAAATGTGTTCACGTGTGAAACTGGTTATTTAAAATATATGAAAATACATGAAATCAATGAAATCTGCGATCAGAAGTGAGTGAAATAAGATTTTTTTTTTAAGATATCACTAGTAGAAAAGGGGTCAAATGTGAAGCACATTAGTGCCGGTTTGAATTTGAGTCGGCACTAATGTGACCATTAGTGCCAGTTCCAACGGCTAGGCGGGCGGGCATCATTAGTACCGGTTCGTGGGCAACCTTTAGTACCGGTTCATGCCACGAACCGGTACTAATGAGTCCAGTGCGGCTGTGGTCAGGCCGGGGCCCCCACGAAGACCTTTAGTACCGGTTCATGGCATGAACCGGTACTAGAGTTTCTTAGTAAGCTAATTTTTAGTCCCACCTCGCCAAGAGAGAGGCAGTATGAGCGGTTTATAAGCCGTGAGTGCAGAGGCAATGACGAAGAGGCGCAATGCTCACCTGCACGTTGATTAGCTTCAAGCCTTTCGGAATAGCATAGATTGCACTGAGCTATGTGCAGTGCAGTCTACACTATTCTGAAAGGCTTGAAGCAAATTAACCAGCATTGCACCTCTTTTTTATTTTTAATAACTTATTTGAACTTCGGATTTCTTTTGTGTTCAGTATGCAGCATTCAAAGCGACATCATCAATTTCCAACATGTTCTGACATCATTCGTTGTTTTTCGGTCATTTACCTAATTGTTTAGAGAGCTAAATGACCGTGAAATTGAAAATCACTACAAAATGAATTCTGAAAATGTTGAAACTTGGCATGGTATCATCATTTCCCCCCGCATAGCATGTGCGAAAGAGTAGAGAGGGTCACGGCAAAAACTGGACGCACTTCGTGTACAAACTGGACAAACTCTTTCGGAGTATCAGGGTTTCGGACGAGAACTCATCTATTACACGGGCACTTCAATGTTTTTTAAACTTATTTGAACTCCGGACTTCTTTTGCGTTTAGTATGCAGCATTCAAAGCGACTTCATCAATTTCCAACATGTTCTGACATTATTTGTTGTTTTTCGGTCATTTACCTAATTGTTTAGAGAGCTAAATGACCATGAAATTGAAAATCACTACAAAATGAACTCTGAAAATGTTGAAACTTGGCATGGTATCATCACTTCACCCGCATAGCATGTGAGAAAGAGTAGAGAGGGTCACGGCAAAAACTGGACGCACTTCGTGTACAAACTGGACAAACTCTTTCGGAGTATCAGGGTTTCGGATGAGAACTCATCTGTTACACGGGCACTTCAATGTTTTTTAAACTTATTTGAACTCTGGACTTATTTTGTGTTCAATATGCAGCATTCAAAGTGACCTCATCAATTTCCAACATGTTCTGACATTATTTATTGTTTTTCGGTCATTTACCTAATTGT
Organism: Triticum aestivum; assembly: GCF_018294505.1. Taxonomy (NCBI): domain Eukaryota; kingdom Viridiplantae; phylum Streptophyta; class Magnoliopsida; order Poales; family Poaceae; genus Triticum; species Triticum aestivum. The sequence continues at coordinate 57,678,232 of NC_057812.1, forward strand.
TTAGAGAGCTAAATGACCGTGAAATTAAAAATCACTACAAAATAAACTCTGAAAATGTTAAAACTTGGCATGGTATCATTATTTCACCCGCATAGCATGTGCGAAAGAGTAGAGAGGGTCACGGCAAAAACTGGACGCACTTTGTGTACAAACTAGACAAACTCTTTTGGAGTATCAGGGTTTCGGACGAGAACTCATCTGTTACACGGGCACTTCAATGTTTTTTAAACTTATTTGAACTCCGGACTTCTTTTGTGTTCAATATGCAGCATTCAAAGCGACATCATCAATTTCCAACATCTTCTGACATCATTTGTTGTTTTTCGGTCATTTACCTAATTGTTTAGAGAGCTAAATGACCGTGAAATTGAAAATCACTACAAAATGAATTCTGAAAATGTTGAAACTTGGCATGGTATCATCATTTCACCTGCATAGCATGTGCGAAAGAGTAGAGAGGGTCACGGCAAAAACTGGACGCACCGTGTACAAACTGGACAAACTCTTTCGGAGTATCAGGGTTTCGGACGAGAACTCATCTGTTACACGGGCACTTCAATGTTTTTTTAACTTATTTGAACTCCGGACTTCTTTTGTGTTCAGTATGCAGCATTCAAAGCGACGTCATCAATTTCCAACATTTTCTGACATCATTTGTTGTTTTTTCGGTCATTTACCTAATTGTTTAGAGAGCTAAATGACCGTGAAATTGAAAATCACTACAAAATGAATTCTGAAAATATTGAAACTTTCAATGGTATTATCATTTCGGAGTATCAGAGTAGAGAGGGTCACAAAAAACTACTCAGAAATAAATAGAAAAAAATAAATAAAGCAGAAAAAATAAAACTATATAAAAAATTACTCAAAAATAAATAGAAGAACATAAATAATGTAGAAAAAAATAAAACTATATAAAAATTACTCAAAAATAAATAGAAGAAAATAAATAATGCAGAAAAGAAAAAAACTATATAAAATAATTGTTGGGGCGCTGCCCAGTGGGCCTGCCAAACCTAGGTGTGCAAATGCAGGCCCAGAAGAGCTAGCAGACTCGCAGGGCAGCGCGCCCTAGTTAGGCCCAGAAGACAGATATATAGAGAAGCTCGAAGGAGCAGCCACGGCTGGGTTTATAAACCAGTGCGGCTGCTCTTCGCTCGGCGAGGTGGGACTAAACATTGTGTACCGCCAGTGGCAGTGCACAACCATTAGTACCGGTTGGTGGCTCCAACCGGTACTAATGATTGGGTCTTTAGTACCGGTTCGTGGCACGAACCTGTACTAAAGGGGTCGTTTCCCGCCCCTTGGCCTAGCGAAAATTGGCCTTTAGTACCGGTTGGTGGCTCCAACCGGTACTAAAGGCCCCTCCTATATATATGTCACTTACGAAAAATTCAGTTTCATCGACCACTTCTTCTCGATCCAACTTCTTCGCCGCGCCAGTCGCCCATCGCGTGCCGGCCTCGCTGCCCTCGCCGCCCTCGCCGCCCCCGCCGCCCGTCACTGCCGTCGGCCCCGCCACCCGTCGTCTCCGTCACCGTCGTCGCCCCCGCCACCCGTTGTCGCCGTCACCGCCGTCGCCCCCGCCACCCGTCGTCGCCGTCACCGCCGTCGCCCCCGCCACCCGTCGTCGCCGTCACCGCCGTCGCCCCCGCCACCCGTCGTCGCCGTCACCGCCGTCGCCCCCTTTGCCTCGCCCGCCGCCCGTCCCGTCGCATCGCCCGCCGCCGCCCGTACGCCACCGCCCCCTGCTCGGACACACACACACACATACACACACACACATACACACACACATTGTTTTTACTTATTTTCTATTTTCTGTTGTTTAGATTAATGTTAGATAAATTACGTAGATAATAATGTTAGAATGTTAATGTTAGCTAGATGAATTATATGGAAAAGACGTTAAATATTAATGTCAATTTTAGATGAATTAGCTAGATATTAATTAGGTATATATATGAGATTTGAACTAGTTGAATTAATATAACTAGTTTATTTTTAGTATGAAAATTAATAGAACAAGTTTTTTTAGTAAGAAAATTTAGGTATATGAGATTTGATGATCTAATCAAAATATTACTATATAGAACTACCTACTTTATTTTAGTAAAAATTAATAGAACTAGTTTATTTTTCATAAATGCTTAGTTGAATTAATAGAACTAGTTTATTTAGTTGAATTAATAGAACTAGTAAGTGTTTAATGTTTCACCTATATATGAACATATGTTAGATATTAATGTCAAATGTTAGATGAATTAGATATAAATTATATGTTAGATATATATTTAATTTAGTTATATGAGATTTCATTATCTAATTAACATTTTATTATATAGAACTAGCTACCTTATTTTGAGTAAGAAAATTAATAGAACTAGTTTAGTTAAATTAGTTGAATTAATTAGTTGAACTAGTTAGTTGAATTAGTTCAATTAATTAGGTATGTTTTTCGTAAGTGCTTAGTTGAATTAGTTCAATTAATTAGTTGAACTAGTTGAATTAACAGAATTAGTTGAATTAATAGAACTAATAAGTGTTTAATGTTTCACCTATGAACATAGGAATGTCGTCTAACGACGAACACGATTTCATTACGTGCGAATACTGCGAAGACCAGCCTATGCGGCAGAAATTTTCTAGTTGATGATAGACGCTTCAGTATCAAGCTGGATGAGAACTTCGAAGTGGATACAGTAAGTCACAACGACAAGTCTTTTTTCGTAATTAAGCATGACTTATGCTTCATTTGCTTCAACTTTTAATTTTAATTTTTCACTATTCTACTAGCGTATCCCCTGCCATGCAAGAATTTTTATTTTGGATAAGATAGGTTTCAGTCCTAACGAAACTATGGAGGTAAAAAGAGTTTACTTGAAGACCGGGCATGGTTATACCTTCAACATCAAATTATACAATGCAGACACATACACCTATTTTGAGTGCAAAACTTAGCAAGCACTATGCAAGGCTTATGCATTTGAGCCTGATATGGTTATCACCTTCGATATTCGTCCGGAAGATGATATTGAACACTACAAGAAATGTGTTAATACATGACGGATTTGCAGTGACAGATTCGGAAACCGTCATGGACAGACTGGTACAACCCGCAAGCCCACCTAAGCCCGCCTGAAGCCCTAAACCATTCCCCGTATATAAAACCTAACCCTAGAGACACTCCCAATGTTTCTCCTCCTCTGCCTCTGCCCCCAGCTTGGCCCTCTCTAGTTAGCGACTTCCTGCCCTGCCCACACCGCGTCACCGTATCCTCCTCCTTTGCACGACCGCCGTGCTGCTCCTGCCCGTCATCCAGCTCCTGCTCGTCCACCGGAACCAACCAGAGCACGCCTGGAAGTGGAGGAAATCCCCGTCCCTCTCTGTACTGGATCTGGATCGGCTCCCATGATTCTTCCTCCCTTTGCTGGTAAGGATGCACTAGCACATCTACTATCTTTTGCAGCAAAGAATCGAACTAAATCCAATTCAGTTCAGGCGGACCTCTTACCTTTGCAAACTTTTGTGCTGATCCAGCATGGAGGTCAAACCCGACGACGGCTTGTCGGAGCGGAGTGGCCGTGCGGTGGCCTACGGCATGGCTCAGTAGAGGGAGCAGCGCAACGGCATCGCCGTTTCCTTCCTCGTCCATGAGGTCTGATCTCCCGCCCGCCCCATTCACCGAAACTCAAGATCCACTTGTTCTTGTTCTTTTTCTTTTTTCTTTGGACTAATCTCATAGCTTCTTGGTCAGTTCGTCTTTTACCCCAAGATAGTTTCCACGAATCAGTATCTTCATTGATTTTGGTCTGTGGCTACCTAATTCTACAGCTAGAATAGAATAGAACAGGTTGAGAGGATCATCTGAAACTGAGTAGGCAAACATTTCAGTCTAGGTTAGTCGGTGTCTTTGGAGCAAAATTGAACGCCCCCAAAAGAAATATCTGCACACAGGACAAAAAAATGGTATTTTGAAACATCTGAATAAAATTTCAATGCAACGAGAGCGCCATATCAGTAGACTGCTAGAGTTCTACTTGTTTTCATTTCTTGCCATTCGATTTGCTATTAATCTTACTTTCTCAATGTATAGATGTGCTTCACAAATGTTAAAAAATCTTGATGGTTAACACTTTAACTTAAGGAGATATTTCCATAAGCAAGTTTAGTTTCTTGCTGTGCTGGGTTCTATTAGCTTATTCTGAATCTGAACATGACATGACAAACCACTGAAACATGATCAGATTTTTTCCTGTGTGTATCTAACAAGTTTCTTTGATTGATTGGCATACATCTCACGCACACATACTGGATCGCAGCGGTGCGGCCAACCTCTGGCCTTTGCTTCTTCCTCCCTGATGGCGGCGTGGAACAACAGTGGGTTCCGCTAACCCCGACCGCGGCCTAACATGCATGGACTGAAGCGTTGGACATGCGCCCACTACTCGGCTCTGCATGTCTGGGTCATCTGAGATAAGTTATTCTGTCTCTTCCTTAAAGTGAGATCGTGTGCTTCTTTGATCCAGTTGTAGTAAGTTGTACAAGGCCTTAGCTGGTTTTTAGGGAGGAACTTTATCTCATGGCTGAAACTTGGGTAAAACTATGGGCATACAAAATATATCTTTGTTTTTGTTGCCTTACAAACATGGTTGTGAACGAACTGAATGTTGGCAAACAACTGTATATCCATCCTCACTTATTCTGATATTTTTGGAAGTGAAAGGGAGTAAGGATAGCGCAGAGAGCAGAGAGCACACCGGTTATGTTGGAAAAATTGGTCGAAGTTACAGTCCAGTATCTGGCATAAATATAGGACAACTAGAATGCCTAAATGCACACAACGTTGATGGTAAGACATGCTTGACAACTACCTAACACGATCAGATTATTCATTTCATAAATTTAGACAAAAGATAGTATTGCCTTCACAATGTCCACCAATGAATATCTTTGTGCATTTCTAGACCTTGAAGTTACATAAAAAAATCCAATTTATCTTCTTGCTTGTGTCCTGGAAGGTTTCAGCATCTGTACCTATATCAGTGATTACTTTTACATGTGTTCTGATTCAGCTTGTACCTTCATTAACATGAAGTAATTTTTAAGATATATATAGACTAAATTTGTAGTCTGATTCGTGCAAGCCTTGTTCCTACTGCTGCCACTTTGTATAAATATATACTGGTTCGTGCAAGCCTTGCTCCTACTTCAAATTTGTAGTCTGAGCGTACCTATATATCCGTGCATCAGACTAAATTTGTAGTCTGATTCGTGAAGTGGGAGCAATGCGTCCTACTGCTGCCACCTTGTATAAATATATACTGGTTCATTTCGTTTCATTATTGTTTTTCCTTATAAATAGTAGTACTATGTTGGTCAAGTGGGCAGCATATAAAATTGTTATGCACAGAAGTAACAGGATAATAAAATCAATGGGTTTATGATAGAAAAGCTTTTCTGTATATCCCGAATGAATATAAACGATGCATGATCATTTCAAGCTGCACTTCCCTATCTATTATTTCATTGTTTATCAAGTATTTTCAAGTTTCATAGTCCATTACATTACAAATTTTGATTTTTCATCTAATAAAAAATACATAGCTTAATGTTCCATGAATAAAACTAAGTGTGGGAGATCTCTCAAGGAAACTGTATCATATTCTTTGGTGAAATTTTCCATGCCATTTGAAGTTCACTTGGCAGGCAAGTATTGTTTACTATTTCTTAGCCCTTTGAGGTGTAGTTGCAACATAAACATTGCCGCTGCTCGTCGACCCGGATGACATAAACTTCAAATGTTCATGTGTCAACAAGTTTACACATCATGGGGGGATATTGTTTGTTAGTGATATGCCATTTCGTTGGCGGGTTTATATGGCCTCAACTACTGCTGCTATAGTACTTGGAGCTCTGTGATGTTTATTTTTTCACTTTGTCATTTGAATTTCATTTGACACACTTTTTTTGTCTTAATTTTAAGAAACCACATGTTTACTCTTGTTTTATACTCCATCTATAGGCACTATAAGATTTAGGAATTCTGGACATCATGTAATTCATTTTTTATTTTTGTTGCAATTCTCTTATTTCTACCATCCATTCATATCTCTAAATATCTAATATTTTTGTAAATATGCTAGGTAATATTGGATAGAGTGCTACTTGGTGCTGCCCATCACAATCATCCACAGCATGATAGTTGCCATCAAGAGCGTCGATGGCAAGAGCCTGAATAACAACAGACTCAATAGTTTATGTGCTCTGTTGATGTAAAATGGATTGTATTGGTTCATATATAACTCTGTTGTGTGGTATATTTTCTCAACCTATGTTGTATGTTATCATTTTGTAGAGGATATTTTTAAACTGCTATGTTGTAGATACGTACAGATGGATGTGATAAACTTTGTAATGTTTCACACCATGCAAATAATTTTTGTTGGGCCAAAATTGGCATTAGGATTTGTGTATCGCATTATGTTAAAAACATACTGGGTCAAACTTTGGCCAAAAGAAATGGGCTAATGGGCTCAAGCAAATTTAAACTGCCTTTTAAATTTTGCCTAAATCCATGACGGATTTCGTGACGAAAAATAGTATCCACGTAGGCAGCCACATCATTTGAAATAGTCAATTGAAAATCCTACGTGGCGTTAGTCCTTGACGGATTATTCCGTCACAAAGGCTTGGGCCTGGGCGGGCCTGGGGCAGATCCATGACGGCCAAGAACCGTCATGACTGGTACGATATTAAATGATGACGCGATATACATGACGGATTTCAAATCCGTCAAGGATGGACACCCATGACAGTTTTTCACTAATCTGTGACAGACTAGATCCATCATGTATTAACAGATTTCTTGTAGTGGAAGGTAATAGAGACATCTGGGTCGATGTGCAGACGCCTCCAGTTCTACCATTATGTGAGTTTCTCAACCATATTTATGTCTTTGATATGAGATTATTTGAACAGTTGAATAATTAATAGATCTCAATTTATATTGACAGCTTACTTCCAATCAAGCAAACATGTCCGGCGCTTGATAGACAGAACCGTCCACTGTCCCGGGGCTAAACTAAACTGCGACGAGACAAGTCATTATGTTTCATGGCTTGAGGATCTTGATGCTGTCAAGACAAATTTCTTTCCTGCACTTAGAAATGTTAGTACTCAAAACGTGCGACCAATTGTGTTCGTACTGAACTACGGTCACATATATTTAGGAAAGATGGTAAGATTTCTACTATTTCTCCTCAGTGCATCTTTTGCATACATTATTTTTTTAAGCTAAACTTCATTGCTAAGTATGTTACTACACGATGTTCTTCAACAGGGACTCCCGATGAATGTTGTGCCTTATTGGATCGAGACTAAAGGTACCATGAATATTGTTAGCTTACGATCAAGATATCCTACAATGCACTTTAGTGCATTCGGGATTTCTAATAGCGAGGAATGCTTAATAGTAAAAGACTGGAGCAAAATTGTGAACGATCACAGAGAAGTACTAGGGGGCAGCAATTAGAAGCGCAACCCACGATTAGGAGACATGTTCATCTGCATGCTCCAATATGATGAATCAGCAAAGCTATACATGTTCTATGCTATTCTACACGAGAGAGAGCAGCAGGAGTGATTAATTAGCTAGTTCATGCTCTTAGTACTTGTCCTCTCATGTCCGTGTTCTTCGTCCTGAACTTAATCTCAAAGAGTGATTTGCTTTTGTGGTGTTATGAACGCTTATAATATCATTACCATGTTGAACTCGATGATATCTTTGTTATGAAAACCGTTGGTGATGATATATATGATGCAAGAGTTTTTATATTAATATGATGATGATGATGATGATGAGTTATTATATCATTTATGAAAGAAACTGCATATTAGTTTCAACTGGATGGATTCTAGCTAAGTGATCAAGTATATGCCATATCCATATTACCTCGATCACTTAAGTAGGTGATCAAGTATATATATAATATGGATATGACATATACTTGATGACTTAGTTAGGATCCACGCATCCAGTAAAACTAATCTGTGGTATATTCACCTAATGATTTAACAACTCATTATAATGTAAAACAATCACTAAATTAAATTGAAAACACAAAATTAAAATAAAAATAAAAAATAAAACCAAAACACACCCAAACATTTAGTACCGGTTGGTGTTACCAACCGGTACTAATGTCCTACGCGCCCACGGAGCTGGCTCGTGCCACGTGGTTGCCCTTTAGCACCGGTTCGTGCTGAACCGGTACTAAAGGGGGGGCCTTTAGTGCCTACAATTTAGTGCCGGTTACCGAACCGGCACTAAAGGGCCTTACGAACCGGTGCTATTGCTCGGTTCTGCACTAGTGTATGTGAACTAAGTGCTTTTGTAATGAGTGCATGTGTAGAGAGAGTGCTGTGAGGGGTGTATGTGGTGCTGCATGTGGTCTGTCAGGGGTGTGGGGGTGCATTTCACGAGTTATACGCGGAAAGACACCACGGATCTTGACGACACGAGTCTTTTCCAGCGAACGGTGGGTCAAGCATCTGTATATCCCGGCTCCGGTTAAAAAAACTTTTTCGGCTGAAGGGCCTACACCAGCACCCCGCGTGGCACGCCAACTCCTGCCCCAAATATGGCCAGATGTGGCCTGAAGCAGCCCGCGCGTCTGAAGCTCCTCCTCCGGCCACCGTATGCCACTAGGGCTCAGGCGATCGTGAGCAGAACCAGGCTGGTAGCAGTCCCGCCCGAAGGGCCACCCGCAGCGCCCGCCTACGCCTGCCGCGTACGCCAGCCACCAAGACCAACAACCTCGCGACACATATCAGCTCTCCACACCGCCACTACCAGCCGCCGCGCCCACCAAGCCCCACGTATCGGCTCGAGGAGGCTGCCTCGCGTCAGCCCACCCGAGGGATGGAAGGACGGGAGGGACTAACGCGTATAAACTAGCCACAGTGCATAGTGACATACACTAGTAATATACACATATTTCTAGGCTATATTACTACCTTCGTAGTGGGTGTCATGCAAAGCTTCATGGTGTCATGCAAAACTTCATTTATTAAGTTATAGACTCATAGTGCATCGGGACAGGTGATGTTACGGTAACTAGCTAAGTTACTCAAGCTACCTCTCTCCTCATGATGTTACTGCTTAGTTGTACTTGATGTTACTGCTGAAGTTACTCCCACTGTGGCTAGTCTAAAAGAAAAACATCTTAATAATACAACTCCTTCGAGCGAGAATCAGTTAGAGAATAATAGAGAGATGATTTGGAGCCGTACTGTGCCACTTGGGCTTTGTCTTTCATATATACTACTCCTCCGTTCCTAAACATTTATCTTTCTAGAGATTTCAACAAGTGACTACACACAGAACAAAATGAGTGAATCTACACTCTAAAATACGTCTATATACATAGGTATGTGGTAGTTCATTTAAAATCTCTAAAAAAACAAATATTTAGGAATGAAGAAAGTAGTACATGATTACAACTTGAAAATCAAGTCAGGATCACATGGGATCAATCTAACAGATTTTACAATCCCTAATATCACGGGTATGATCGCTACTTGATCATATGCCGGTTAAACAAGGCACAAGGTATTTACGTTAACAGAATCCAGACCTGTCTAAAATTTTCAAATTTTCTAGACGAAATTTCGTGGGACTTAAAGAGTAGTTACTATAAAAAAAATGGAGGAAGTATCTATTTCTGGTGAGATTAGGAATAAATTAGCTCCAGCTGAAAGCAACGGTTTTCTGCCCGCAGAACAAAAACTATAAAAAAAACAATAATGCACCGATATAGGTGACCTGACTCCGCCTGTAATTTCCGTGGACATCCATCAATGCGAAACTATAATAAAAAACAAGAATGCAACGATTTAGGTGCTCCATCCGCCGTCTGGAACCCTATAAATCCGTGGCCAAGTCGTCACAGGCATCAAACACGAAGATACCTTTATCAGACTACCACCTACAGCCTGCAAGTGGGCTTAAACATCGTCACATAATCTCACGAGCTCAGCTGTGGCAGACGGATCCGATGGTGATTAGCGAAATGGATGCTGCTCAGGTCGCAGCATACTTCAGGGGCAAGAATATCCTCATCACCGGCGCAACTGGGTTCCTTGGAAAAGGTATGCCTCCCTCCAGCCCTCGATCCATACACCCATTTCTGTTTCAGAGTCTGCATGCACTGCGTGTGTGTCACTTGATGATGGTTTACGTGCTACATCTGAATAGTGCTCTTGGAGAAGATACTGAGGATCCAGCCTGATGTCACGAGGCTCTTCCTCTTGGTTCGAGCCACCGACGACGAATCGGCAAGGCAGAGGGTCCAGACTGAGGTAAAGTATTTCTAACAGTTCAACAAGCAAACCGAACATGGGAAAGTTTTAAGACATCTCAAGTTATATAAACACACAAAAAAACTGCAAACGGTGTTTCGTCGTCTGCAGGTAACAGGGAGGGAGATCTTCCAAGTTCTCAGAGAAAAGCATGGCAAGGGTTTTGAAGATTTCATCGAAGAGAAGGTTTGCCCTTTGGCAGGAGACGTCATGTATGAGGATTTTGGACTAGACACTGCCAAGCTGAAAGAAGTGTCCAAGGTTGTAGACATCATCGTGAACGGAGCTGCGACTACGAATTTCTATGAAAGGTTAATAACTGTGAAGTGAAAGCATACATTTCGTTACCAATAAAAGAAAATTTTGAAAACATCCCTTTTAGATACTTGATCAAAGAGCGTTGCGGTTTGCAGATACGACGTATCGTTCGACACCAACGTCTTGGGAGCGAAGCAGATCTGTGCATTAGCAAACAAGTGCACCAAACTAAAAATGCTGCTCCACGTTTCAACTGGTGCGAAAAGGAGGATTATATTACTTGTATATATTTTTCAATGAATTATTACTCTGAAATTCTGACAAGTGATTAACTGACTTGAACAGCCTACGTATGTGGTGAACAAGAGGGACTAATACTAGAGAAACCATTCATGATGGGGGACACACTACGGGAAGGCACACACTTAGACATTGAATCTGAGCTAAATCTGATCAAACATACCCAGATGGAACTGAAAGCTAACTGTGCTACTGACAAGGCTGAGAGGAAAACCATGAAGGAACTTGGCCTCAAGAGGTTAGAAACAAAACATAAATGATTAATTGTGCATGTGTACATCTTTCTGCAACAGTAGTAACACGTCTCCCTGTTACACATGAATCAAGAGCGAGGCATTTCGGGTGGCCAAATACCTATGTGTTCACCAAGGCAATGGGCGAGATGCTGCTGGGGCACCTGCGAGGCGACCTTCCGGTCGTCGTCATCCGGCCGAGCATCATAACCAGCATCCTCAACGAGCCATTGCCTGGATGGATGGAAGGAGTCAGGTAATGGAATTAAAAAAATTGTGTCTATATCTTGTTTGTTCAGTTTCTGGTGACATTAGCTTACATTTTTCTTCTTCAGGACTATCGACTCGGTTTTCTTGGGTTACGCCAAGCAAGCCTTGAAATTCTTTCTAGTAGACCCCAATACCATAATGGACGTGGTGAGTTTGCATCCTCACATTGAAAACTTTAAAAGAGATACTCCCCCGTTCCTAAATACAAGTCTTTTTAGAGATTTCAATATGGACTACATACGGGGCAAAATGAATGAATCTACACTCTAAATTACGTCTTTATACATCCGTATGTAGTCAATATTAAAATCTCTAAAAAGACTTAAATGAAGGGAGTAGAACTTACATACTTAGGACTCACTACTCACAAGACACAACCGAGTTTGGACAGATTCCGGGGGACATGGTGGTAAACTCTATGATGGTGGCCATGCTGGCGCACTCAGAGGAACAAGCACAGACCATCTACCATGTGACATCGTCCATGAGCAACCCGGCCTCCTACACGACTCTCCGTGAGTCGGCCCACCGCTACTTCGTAGACAACCCGCCGCGAGGGGAGAACGGCGAGCCCATCCAGCTGAAAGAGATGCGCTTCTTTAGCACAGTTGCAAGGCTCCGCATGTACATGGTCATCAAGTACAAGCTCCCTCTTGAGGTTCGGCTGATACTTAGATTTGAAATTGGAGTAATTTTTTTTTCGCAGATGAGACTGAGACTAATGCGTTTGTCCTATGACTGAACTTCAATAGATCCTTCATCTGGTAAACGTAGGGCTATGTGGTGTTTTCTCAGGGCGCTACAACGAGCTCAGTGGAAAATACAGATTGGCCATGCATCTGATCGAGCTCTATGCGCCTTACACCTTATTCAAAGGGCGGTAAGAATCCTAGACGAAATGTTTTGCCCTTTTATTTTATCGAAGAGAGTTCTTTCTAAGACGATTTTCGGCCTTGATGTCGTGAAGCTTTGATGACATGAACCTTGAGAAGCTGAGGAAGGCCATGGAGCAAAATAGTGATGGAGGAGAATACTACTTTGATTTCGATCCCAAGAAAATCAACTGGGACGACTATTTCTACATGGTTCACTTTCCTGGTGTGCTCAATTATCTGGCGTGAGAATTGAGTTTCATCCAACCAGCTAAATAACTATCTTTGAATGTATTGTTGTACTATTTGTTACACAACTCTCATGGGTGTGTTACCTTCGTTGAGATAGTTGTGTATGTTCCATATATATTTAAGATGCGCCATTAATAAAGCATGGGATCACAATTCAAAGTGGCGCGTCTGAGTGATCACATGGTGTGACTGTTTGCATGTTATGATCTTGCTGTCAACTTTGCTCTCAGGACATCTCCAACAGCCGTATGATCATCGTTGGTAAAACTGTCACATAGACTATTTTGATGACACGGCGTAAAATAAAAGAAGAGAGAGAATGAAATCGTATGATCCTGAAGCAACGCTCCATGCACAAGCTCCGAGACAAGCTTGTTCATTTCTTCAGCATTTAGTGGACCCGCCTGGATTTTAACATACGCTTAACATATCTCTCATATTAAAGAGCTTGTATGATGTCCTGTTCGCCCGCTGATGTGGACACTTTTACCAACGATTGAACATACAAACTATTACAAATGCTCTAGTGGTCTGTTTGGTTGCTGTCTTGTAGCAAAATCATGGGCCAAACTCTATCTGCAGGTTGTACTCTTTCTGGTGTGGTTTCAGGTTATCGGCCAAACGCTGCTTTGAAAGAGATGTACATGATCAGTCGATTTGTGACACAACATCAGGGCACGCTCAGACAAAAGAAAAGCTCAGGCACATTCCTCAAGGTTGCAACCAAACATCCCCGAAAGCCGTGCTTGAAATCTACTTCCTCTGTCTCATAATGTAGACGTCTTTTGATACTAGTGTAGTGTTAAAAAATATTTTACATTATGAAACAAAAGGAGTATGTTATTAATACAGATGTGTGTAACTTACACGTATACTGGTGGCTAAGCAAATTTCGGCTGGAAATAAAATGACGGGCTCAACGTGTATTTTTTAGAAGGGTATTTAAAAGGAAAATGGTGATCCAAACAGGGTCCAAGACTCTAGGCGGGCCATCTTGAATGGCACAACCTTTGTGTACAATGCACACGCTTAAAAGAGAGAACATTAAAAGGACCCACATAACTGTTACAACCTATAGTAGTATAGTGCAGACAGATATTAAGGGCATCTCCCACGTGGACTCTCAAACCGCTTGTATCTATTTGGACCACGCGGTTCAGACGTGTTTTACCATCCAACTCAATCTTGTATCAATCCGCTAGCCGTTCCGGACATCCTTTTTCCCGCAAAGCGGAAGCAAAACGGGGGTGGGCGGGGGTTGCGGACGTCCGGACCGCTACCACCCCCTGTTCCGACAACCCTAGCCCATCCAAAAACCTCTCCCTTACCCGTGAACTTTCCCGCAGGAAGTGCTCAGCACCGCTACAAGGCGTCAGCGCCGCATTCATGCCGGACCAGAGTAGATGCGACCTTTCACTGGAATCGACATTGAAGTGGCGTGCCGGCCGAGAGCGCCACACGTTGCATGTGTGTTCTCTCACATCCGTTCGCCCGCCCGCCTACCTCCATAAAACTAGCATGTCTGCTGAGGAACCTACCCTGGCACCCCGAGCGCCGCAGGTCCGTCCTCATACCGGCCAGAGTCAAACACCCCGCCGGTTGGCGCTTGGCATCCGCCCGCTATTTAAATGTGGCTAGACGTCAGGCAACAACCGCACCAGACCTCTGCTCTCGATCTCCTCTTTGCACCACACCTGCCATGGGCTTGAGCTCCAAAGCTCTTTGGGGTGGCCCCTCAAAAGAAGGAACTCTCTGGCATCGCCTCGAACTCGAACAGAAGACAGAACTCTCCGGCATTGCAGCTGGCCGGGTGGCCTAGGGAGCCAGCCGGATACAGGCTGGCTTGCCGGCGAGCTCTCCGGAGGGCATCGACTCAGACGATCTAACACCACCGCCTCGCCGGTCCAGGCTAGCATCACCATGGGCAATGCTCAGGGACACTACACCGACATGGTGTTCGAGCGGGAGGTTGCGTTCCGGTAGGCGCATGCCGACCAGATGTACAACTAGCGCCTCCTTGACAAGCGCCGACATGCAAAGGAGCTAATTGCTGGCATGAGCACCGTGACGGACGTGGATGAGCAAAAGACGATGCTCCTGTCCTATGTCGCCGTCCGGGAAATCCGCCACGAGTGATGGTGGCACCGCATCCTGCAGGCGGGGAAAGAAGACATGCTAGAGGAGATTGACGGGGCCGCAGAGGAATTTGATTGGGGCACCGACGATGTCGCCAACTCTGCATGCCCCCCGCCCCATAAGGACGACACCGACACGTCTGGTTTGCATGAATTTTGTCTGGTTTGTTCAAATCCATTTTGAAATGTATGCGGGCGTGGAGATTCCAATATCTGGTTTTGGCTTTTCTTTCCTCTCTCCTAAGGCGACTTGGGAAAGCCTTCCTCACCTTGATCTCCGTCGGTGAGCGAGTTGATTCACCTTCCCTCCGCCTGCCGCTCCGGTGGCCGGTGGTGGGGAGGAGAATCCTAGTGTATTGACCCCGTTAGTAGATAGGTAGGGTTTTAGTCCTCGCAAGGGTGGAATTTTCACGGATGGCGGCGCTCCTTGTTCGAGTCCGTATTTTGTGCTCCGATCCTCCTTAAGTTCATCCATTGGGACGGATTAGACGGAGCTCTGGCGTAGATTCCTGCCAGCTCCTTGGGGCGACGAGGCTAGGGTTTCTAGCTGTGCGTACACGATGTAAGGTTCTTCAGATCGATTGAAGGATTCAACGGCGAAAAATGCGGCTCCATGGCGCTGGTCCTTAGGGGCACGTGGATGAACACTTCCGGCTATCATCGACAAGGTCAGGCCGGCTCCGGTATGGGAGGAGCGACAGCGGTGCGTCCGCGGCTCGTTCTGGGGGCGGCAATGGTCATTCGGCGGCCCATGGATCTTGATATAATTTTTATTATATTTGAGGTGCTTTGTACTTCCGGTGAATCTTTATTATAGATTTGAAAATTTTCGTAAAAGTATGCGGGCATGATTGGATGGCCGACTCTCGTATCAATGTACACGGACTAATCTTCAACGATTCATGAATGGATGTGGTGTCCAGTTAAAGAGTCAGTATTGAAGATGTTCCTGACGGCCCAATGCCTTCGGAGTCCACACGAATCCGACCACAACCGCACGGCGTGCGCCCATCATACCCACCCACCCACACGACGGCTTCGTTGCCCGGGCGATGATGCGTCGCGTTCACGCAGGGCTGGCGCTGTGGTTGGCGGCATGGGGAATTGGGGATGCGCATCACAGCGGAGGGTATCATCGTACGATCGAAGGATGACAGGATTGGCAGCAGCTATCGCGGGATGCTGCCATACCCTGGTCTGGCCTTCAATTCATGGATGGCTTACAGGTCGTACTCGTACGTACATTGTGGTCTATTTCTCACAACGCTGGCGTGTGCATCCCCAATTCCCCAAAGGTATCGAGCAGGGCCGTACCCGAGAAAACGGGGGCCCTGTTCAACACCCAAAACGGGGGCCCTGTTCAACATCCAAAATTACGCTCTTAATATAACCATTGGCAATTAGAAAAAGAAAAATTTATACTCAAGAAGCTAGCCATTCTAAAAACTCAAAATTAATACATTATTCAGCATAAACATGCATCCTTCTAGCAGTCCTTGAAACAAAATCTTCAATTTGTTTTTCATAAGCAACTTTCTCCAAAATGCCACTTCATTATTTTGATAAAAACTTATCAAGGGCACAATTTTTAGGTCGAATGATTAGTATATGATGTGTCAGAAATACTAGAACATATGAACAAAAGGGAATGAAACAAACTTTGGTTTATTTGGGAAAGAAGATCATGGTGCGGCCAACGGCAATGCTAGTTCTGGTAGTCTGGTAAAGCTCCTCTAACTGTCATCGTCATCGTGCCTCCCTCGCCGGAGCCGGGCAAGACTTTTTTTTGGAACGAAGGATCCAAAGGAGCCCGACTTTGAATTAACAAAGCCATCAACCAGCCAGGAGTACAAGAGCAAACCACGAACAAAGCAACGGCTAAAGGATACAAGGAAGAGAGCAGAGTAGCTTACTACGCTACACCTACAACCAGCGAACATGGAATTACATTGGAGATCAGCTAATTGAGGATAAGCCCACTACACAAAGGCCCTAAAACGACTACGGAAGAAGCCATGAGGATCAGCAGCCGCCAGAATAGGCCGGGCACATGACTGAAACCAGGAACTGGAGGTGACACAACACATGCCTTCTCTAACACCGAAGGGGATCCCTTCCCCTCGCCAAGGCTCGAAGGCGTCGTACCGTCAAAGTGTAGAGACACTCACCCGAGTGCTAAAGCATAGGTTGGGCTCAAGACAGGCCAGCAATGGAACACAACCACACTCACCCGAGAGCTAAAGCATAGGTTGGGCTACTGCCGGGAAGGGGAACCCGATCCCCTTCCGCCCAGTCTCGAGGGCACCAACCCGCCGGGACATTGCAAAATGCCACCGCAGAGCAGCTTGTGGCTAGATCTGAAACCCGCATAGAAGGGACACCACAGACTCCACAGAAGCCAGGCACCCACCTGCAACTGCTACACACCCCCCAAAGCACCAAACATCCCCAGACAGCGCCTCCAAGGAGGAAACGACGCACCGGGCACTGCCACCGCCCATCCCAAGCCAGGATTTGAGCTTTCGCCCAGGAGGCATGGGCGGGGTGTGGGGGAGAGCCCACGGCTGCGACTCCAACGAGCAGAACGACGCAGGAAGGGCGTCGCCGCCGCCACGTTGGGGATACCAACAAGGGTTTTCCCCAGGCTCGTCCAACACCACCAGCTCGGGAAGCACCCTACCCGCGCCGGATCCGGCGACTAGAGGCCCGAAGTCAGGCGAATCCAGCGAGGGAGAGCAGAGAGGGGGGGGGAACCTGTCCTTCAAATCTGGAGCAGAGAAGGGGGAACCTCGCCGTGCCGGGACCACTGCCCACACGGACCGCGCTGCCCGAGCAGCCGAGGGGGCCGACCCACACCTCCCGCGTGCGCCACTCGCCGAAAGACGGCGCCGCCTCACCGACCAGGCCGCCGCCCAAGATTCCGGGGTCCTTCGCCAGCGAGCGAAAACTTGTTGTAGGAGACAGTCGGGAAGTAGTCTTGCTAAGACACTATAGGACCAACGCATTATTACATCAACCGTCACCCATGAAGAGATGTGTAGATCGAAAGGATCAAATCTCAAGACACACGAGCATCGACGAATGAAGACCGGATCTAAGTAGATCCATCAAAGACAACCACCTACTGAATCCTGCGAGATTCATTGGAGACACACCCCGACATCTTCTCCCGTCCGCGTTCCTCTTGCCCGATACACTTCCTCATATCTCACGGGATTCAGTCGGTGTTGGTCTTTGCTGAATCTTCTTTGATCCAGTCTACATGTATCTGCATGTTGTGATCCCGTTGTCAACTTCACTCTAAGGGTATGTTTGGTTGCTACCCGGGCCCAGATTACCTAGCCGGAGCCATTGCCCTATAGCCTGCCTCGGATATTTCCTCTTGCGAAGCTGCCTGACGCAAGCGTGTGAAATTAGACGCTCAAGCTTCCCTCTGCCTCCTCTCATTGTTGCCTGAGGGCTCATTTGGTTTGGAGAAAATCAAAACATAGGAATTAGGAGTAGTATAGGAATTTGATAGGATGGCACTTGTCATTATAAGGAATTGACTTGCCTCGTTCCTATGCGTAAAATGAGCTTTGAGTGGATGTGTAGTTTTTTTCCAAAAACGCAGGAAATAAATAGTATTCTTACAAAATTCCTGTACACATGTTTTATAAACCGAATGCATATATAGGAAAATTTCCTCCAGACTCCTTGTTACTATGTTATTCCTATGAAAATCCTTCAAACCGAATGAGGTCTGAGTGTAATAATCGTACTATGGAGATAATACGGCTTTAAATGCACCCCAGGCAAAATCATGAGCCAAACACTGTATGTGGCCGTTGTACCCTTTTGCGTGGTTTTAGGTGATCAGCCAAACACTGCTTTGAATGGAAAATGTTGGTGATCAGTCAATTTGTGATCCAACTTCAAGGCATGATTAGAAGAGAAAAGCTCTTCCTCAGGGTTGTAACCAAACATCCCTAGACAGACCATCTTGAATGCAAGAACTTATGTGTAGAGAGTGGACGTTTAGGCCCCTCCCAATACTTCATTTTGTACAGGTGCTAAGGCTGCCATGTAGGTAAAAAATCTGATATGGAAAGGTAATTAAGAGAAGAGAGGTGAGTGTGATGACTCCAGAAAGAAACAATGCAAGTACGAGAACCTAGACAAAACACTTAAATGAAAAAATTCCATCAATGCATGAAAAATTTTAGTTGCAAAATCATTAAATAAAGGATGCTTAGCACCAATAACTTAAGCACCTATGCATTGAGGGCTTTAGTTGCTAAAGTTATTAATGTGATTAGCACCTCATGTAACCAGCAATACGTTGGAAGCAGCCTTAAATCTAGTACTCCAATACATGAGTCGTCCGGAGTCCTTTGAAGTCTGAATGAAGCCGACGCTAATCGCACGGCGCGCGCCCATCATACCTACCCACCCCATAATGGCTGCGTGTGCGCCTTGGCCTCTGAAAGTGAGATGAACCCGTCGTTGCTTCAACTTAATATTTACTTCTTCTGTTTCAAAATAGATAATCCAACTTCATGTTAAGTTCGAGGAAGTATGATGAATTGCTCGTGCGTCGCGTTCATGGCTGCCTGGCGGCGTGGGGAGCGATGCACGGCACAGCGGAGGGCATCATCGTACCTTTTATTCGATCGTCATTGAAGGATGAAGGATACCTCGTACGATTGGGCCAGGCGTCACCGTTGGTTCGCTGCTGGGCTGGTGGTGGTGCCAATGAGGCTGCTGCTGGGCTGGTTTCGCCTTCAACGGCGTACCTGAGGGGTGCGCATGTTGTGGTCTCTCTCAGCGCTGGCCTGTGTGTATGCATGCACACACGTACAGTTTTTTTTTTTTTGGCAAACACACACGTACAGTTCGCAGTACCATCCCCACTGTGACTCTTGGTCCCTCTCTTACATGCATCGTGGCCAAGACATGAAGGCACGAGCAACCACACCTTCACTGATTGTTGAGTACTAGCGCATATGCCCGTGCGTTGCAACGGGAAATATTTATTACGACAAGGAACGGGAGAGAAATGATGGGTTTTCCAAAAATAGTCTCCGTAGTGGTGGCCGACAAAGCTAGGAGCCGCGGTCTTCTTGTGAGTCATGTTTGGCCGATGAGATCTTGATAGTAGTGGGGTTGGTCGGCGTCTCCTATCACAGCGTAACCAAATGTATTACTAATTGCAGCGCATAAATCAAAAACTCGATGACATGCTGTTAGCTAGTTGAACAAACACGTTCTATTGACCCATGGCAAGCGCGGATATGTAAGAACATAATGTAGCATCAGATTTGAAACATATTTTAATTTTTTAAACCAATCATAAAAAATAAGAATGAATTTGCGTATATTCTTCGAAACATGAACTTTTTTTGAAATTTCAAACAGTTTTTGAAAATTCTGAATATTCCCAAAAGATATGAGCAAAATTTTAAATTGGAATATATTTTCCTAAATTCACAAAAAAATTCTGAAAACATGAAACTTTTATAATAAACTGAACATTTTTTGAATTAGTGAACATTTTTTTAATTGTAACATGTTTTGAACATTCAGAAAGTTTTTGAAAATGTTTTTTCAATTAAGAAAATTATTTTAATTTCGTAACCATTTCACAAAAAAACATTTTTCTAAATGCACAAAGAAACATAGGAAATTTTGAATAATTGCATAAAATATAAACATTTTTTGAAAAATTGGGAACTTTTGTTTTATTTTGAACAAATTTCAGAACAAAAACAAAGTTCTGAACTTTTATAAAACAATTGTTTTTTAGACATTCGAATATTTATCGATAACTTGAATCAAAAATTAAAATTCTGAGGTTTTTTGAAAATTTCGAATTTATTAGAAAAGAAAAAAACGAAATTAAACTTTGAAGGGTAAAACATAAAAATAATTAGGAAAGAAAAAGACAGAATACAAGATAAAGCGAAAATTGGCCGGCCCAGTATTAGGCGACTTGTGCGAAACTTTGGTTATTTGACGCTCTGTGTGGTAAATAGGGTTCTGCCAGCTATGTGCGTAGGAAAATAAGTGGCCTTGCTGCACTGGGGCTCAACGCCCGGCCCAGGTATGAAATCTGGACAACCCGTTTTTCTTTTCTAGCACACGAAAGCAAAAAAAAATTTAGTACCACCTCGAATAAAAGAAAAAATCTTTTCGTTGGTGAACGGTTGAAGAAAGCGGAGAAACACACCTTGCTTTATTAATAGGTATAGATATAGATATAGATATAGATATAGATTATGTTTAGTTAGGAAATACGAGATAGATTAGGATATGTTCCGGCTTATCTTGTACTCCAAGTTGATCATATACTCCTATATATATGTCCACGAGGCTCAAGTAATACAACGAACAATTCCATCAAATTCTTCTCTCCCCTCTAACATGGTATCAGCCTAATCGATCCTAAACTCTAGCCGCTGCCACTTCCGCACCCGCGTGCCGCCTCCGGGACGGTTGGCCTCCATGAACGCCGCCGGAGGCCGCGCCGCCCGTACCTAGGGTTCCTCCGCCGGTCATGTTGACCGGTTGTCCTAGAGTCTTTTTCCCGATCCTTGATTCGGGTTTTTTCTCTCTCGCCGGTCGTTGCATCGGTGTTTTTTTTGGTTCTCCGATCTATAGACCGGGTTGAGTCGCTCGCCGCCGTTCGTCATCAACAACGCCCCACTACTACATCAACATCTTCATCGACTTGGACTGGATCGGGTGTCACATGGCGCCCCAGATTTCATGCCCGAGCCAGATGTGGTCGCTCACGCGGTCGTGCGTGACCCGTCGTCCTCGCCGCGTTGGTCCGTGAGTCACACGTCCTGCACAGGCGTGCTTGACTGCCCGGTCGACCGCCCCAGCCCACCGATCCACAGCGTGGCCACGTTCCGAATGCATGCACGTTGGGTACCCATGCATGGTGCGTCCCGTGCTAGTGGAGACTCCTCTTATGCCTTCCTGCAGTACGTGTCCAAGCCTGGTCGCAGGCTGTTGCAACGTCCGGTGTCTGACGTGTGCCGTGCCGGATTACATGAAGATCGTCGTACAGTTTGTGCGCCTATCCACCGATTTAGCATGGGCTGCAACAGTGTCGTCCCTACTGACCGCAGTGTCGCTGCCCATGGTTCTTCCCGCGATAGCATCGATCCGCGCAGTCGCTGTGTTGCCTCTTCGGGCGGTAGCGCCACGGCACATGGTCCTCGCCGCTACCATGAGGCCGTTCTCGTGGTTGCACCGACCCGCGCGCTACCGCTGTGTCGCCTCTTCGGGCCGTAGTGCCGCGGCCCGTGGTCAACCGCCGCCTCGAGGCCATCCGTCCCAGGTCGTTTCCGAGGATGCATTGACCCTCGCGCTGCCGCTGCGTCGCCCGGTCGGGCTGTAGCGAGCGTGGCACGCGGTCCCTGCAATCGCCATGAGGTCTTCCCCGCTGTCGCCCCGACCCGCACTCTACCGCTGCGTCACCCCTTCGGGTCGTAAGGGCGCGCGGTCTACTTCGTCGTCCCCGCGCGTCGACTTCTATGTGGTATGCGTCGCGCCGCCTCCCTAGGCGCGGGAACGCCACCGTCCGCGTCGGTCTTCGTCATGTTGTCGGGTTCTTCCTCGCCTACTTCGGGCACTGTCGCCGTGCTTCTGACCTAGCCGCCGCCGCCGCCGCTCTTCTTCCCGGTCCACGGCGACTACCTCGACACTGGCCACCCCGACTCGACATCGACCACGGCGTCCCTCGCACGACTACCTCAACAATGGCTACACCACCCTACGCTCTCGGCTATATCGACATCGGCACAAAGGGCTACCGCTTTGCTTGAGCAAACTCGTCGGTTTCCACTCCAGCCACGACTTCCGCGATGCGTCGACCATTACAACTATGGGGGGTGTCCGCCGGCTTGCCTTCGGATTCTTCTCCAGTCTCACCGTCTGCGTCGCTACTGTTGTGACTGCGGGGGAATGTTGAGTATTATGTTTAGTTAGGAAATAGGACATACTAGGATATGTTCCGGCTTGTATTGTACTCCAAGTTGACCATGTACTCCTATATATATGCCCACGAGGCTCAAGTAATACAATGAACAATTCCACCAATCCTCTCTCTCCCTTCTAACACTGATCAAGGTTCTCCCACCTGGCGTAACAAACGCAGGGATTGCTAGTTGGTTCCTGTTGAATATATTGTTATGTGTATATTGTGTATTGGGCCCACTTTCTAGCTCATTTGTATAGTTGAGGTTGTGCTTTCTCTTTGTACTCATATATACGTGCTTGGTGCACCGATCAATGCATTATGATTGCACAGTCCATATTTGTCCTTCTACATGGTATCTATCGCATGTGTTTTCGCCTAAACTCTAGCCGCCGCCGTCGCTGCCGCGCGCCCCCGCGCCGCCGTCAGTACGGCCGGTCACCGCCGCCCTGCTCACTTCCTGGAGCCGACACCCACCGCCGCCGCCGCGCACCTCCTGCGCCGTCGCCCTGCTCACTTCCTGCAGCCGCCACCCGCCGCCGTCGTTGCCGCGCACCTCCTGCGCCGCCGCCCTGCTCACTTCCTGCAGCCGCCACCCGCCGCCGTCGCCACCGCGCACCTCCTGCGCCGCCGCCACCAGCCGCCGGCCGCCGCTGTCCCGCTTCCGCCTCCACTCCTCCTCCTCCCTACACCCGCACCCAACCCCCCCCCCCCCCACCCGAGCCGCTCCCCTCCCACCTGAGCCACACCACACCCGAGCTGTCGCCTCTCACTCGAGCCGCCGCTCCCAAACCCTAACTCCACAACCCGCGCCATGAGCTCCTCCTCCTCCACCATCTCCAACCCCTTCGATGGTCCCGATGTCACCCTTGTCCGGGACCTCAACATCCAGGAGCGTGTCCCGGTGAAGCTTGATCAATCCACCGCGTCCTACTCCGCTTGGAAGCAGTATTTTTCGCTGGTGTTTCTTGAGTACCTCCTTCATGGCCACGTCGACGACACCATGGAATCAAGCCTCATGATCAATGACGAGGAGTGGATGATTCTCGATGCCACCATCATCCGCTAGTTCTACCTCACCATCTCCAGCGACCTCTTCCACACCATGGTGGATGATGACGACGACGCCTACACCGTCTGTACCAAGCTCAACGGCCTCTTCACCGACAACAAACTGCAGCGCAATGTCCTTCTCCATGGTGAGTTTTACGGGTGCCAGTAGCTTGACTCGTCCATCAACGATTTTTGCATGCGCCTCAAAAGGCTTGCCGATGAGCTCCGCAATCTCGGGGAGACGGTTGGTGATGAGCTCCTCATCAGCACCCTCACTGCCGGCCTCAACGAGGATTTTGGAAGCGCCGCCTCCAACCTCACCCTCATCCCGGAGCCTACCTTCTCTAAGGTGGTGGCGCTAGAGGAGCGCCGGATGAGGATGGCATGGACTTGGGCGACCCACGCCGCCCTTGTCATCGGCACCCGCGGGGGCCAGGCCCCGCTGATGCGGCTCGAAGCTACGTCAGTATTTCCCCAAAGAGGAAGGGATGATGCAGCACAACAACAGTTGGTATTTCCCTCAGATATGAAACCAAGGTTATCGAACCAGTAGGAGAACCAAGCAACACAACGTAAATAACCCCTGCACACAGATAACAAATCCTCGCAACCCAACGTGTTAAAGGGGTTGTCAATCCCTTTCGGGTAACGACGCCTCAAGATAGGCAAATAGATGTGAGATAAATTGTAGTAGATTGATAGATCGAACGCCAAATAAAATAAATAAAAATAAAATGCAGCAAGGTATTTTTGTATTTTTAGTTTAATAGATCTAAAAATAAAAGGCAAATAAAATAGATCGCGAAGGCAAATAATATGAGAAAGAGACCCGGGGGCCATAGGTTTCACTAGTGGCTTTTCTCGAGAAAAGTAGCAACCGATGAGTGAACAAATTACTGTTGGGCAATTTATAGAACTTCAAATAATCATGGCGATATCCAGGCAATGATCATTACATAGGCATCACGTCCAAGATTAGTAGAAAACTCCTGCCTGCATCTACTACTATTACTCCACACATCGACCGCTATCCAGCATGCATCTAGTGTATTAAGTTTATGGAGAAACGGAGTAATGCAATAAGAACGATGACATGATGTAGACAAGATCTATCTATGTAGACATAAAACCCATTATTTTATCCTTAGTAGCCACGATACATACGTGCCGGTTCCCCTTTGTCACTGGGATCAAGCACCGTAAGATCGAACCCACGACAAAGCACCTCTTTCCATTGCAAGCTAAATAGATCAAGTTGGCCAAACAAAACCCAAATATCGGAGAATAAATATGAGGCTATAAGAAATCATGCATAAAAGAGATCAAAGAAACTCAAATACTTTCATGGATATAAAAAGATAGATCTGATCATAAAATCAAAGTTCATCCGATCCCAACAAACAAACCGCAAAAAGAGTTACATCATATGGATCTCCAAGAGACCATTGTATTGAGCATTCAGCAAGATAGAGGATGCCATCTAGGTACTAACTACCGACCCGAAGGTCTACAAAGAACTACTCACGCATCATCGAAGATGCACCGATGGAGGTAGTGAACCCCATCCATGATGGTGTCTAGATTGGATCTGGTGGTTCTGGACTCTGCGGTGGCTGGAATTGATTTGCGTCAACTCTCCTAGGGTTTCTGGAATATTGGGCTATTTATAGAGCAAAGAGGCGGTCTGGGGGGCACCCGAGGTGGGCACAACCCGCCAGGGTGCGCCTGGGCCTCCTGGCGCGCCCTAGTGGGTTGTTCTCTCCTCGGAGCAACCCCAGGCACAGCCTTGGCCCATTAGGTGTCTTCTGGTCCATAAAAAATCTCCGTAAAGTTTCGTTGCATTTGGACTCCGTTTGGTATTGATTTCCTACGATGTAAAAAACAAGCAGAAAACAACAACTGGCACTTGGCACTTTGTCAATAGGTTAGTACCAAAAAATGATATAAAATTATTATAAAATAATTATAAAACATCCAAGATTGATAATATAACAACATGGAGAAATCAAAAATTATAGATACATTGGAGACGTATCTGAAGGAAATATGCCCTAGAGGCAATAATAAAGTTGTGATTTGTATTTCATTATATCATGATAAATGTTTATTATTCATGCTAGAATGGTATTAACCGGAAACTTAGTACATGTGTGAATACATAGACAAACAAAATGTCACTAGTATGCCTCTACTTGACTAGCTCGTTAATTAAATATGGTTAAGTTTCCTAACCATAGACATGAGTTGTCATTTGATGAATGGGATCACATCATTAGAGAATGATGTGATTGACTTGACTCATCTGTTAGCTTAGCAGTATGATCGTTTAGTTTATTGCTATTGCTTTCTCCATAACTTATACATGTTCCTATGACTATGAGATTATGCAACTCCCGAATACCGGAGGAACACTTAGTGTGCTATCAAACGTCACAACGTAACTGGGTGACTATAAAGATGCTCTACAGGTGTCTCCGATGGTGTTTGTTGAGTTGGCATAGACCAAGATTAGGATTTGTCACTCAGTGTATCGAAAAGGTATCTCTGGGCCCTCTCGGCAATGCACATTACTATAAGCCTGGCAAGCAATGTGACTAATGAATTAGTTGCGGGATGATGCACTATAGAACGAGTAAAGAGACTTGCTGGTAACGAGATTGAACTAGGTATTGAAATACCCACGATCGAATCTCGGGCAAGTAACATACCGATGACAAAGGGAACAACGTATGTTCTTATGCGGTTTGACCGATAAAGATCTTCGTAGAATATGTAGGAACCAATATGAGAATCCAGGTTCCGCTATTTGTTATTGACCGGAGATGAGTCTCGGTCATGTCTACATAGCTCTCGAACCCGTAGGGTCCGCACGCTTAACGTTCGATGACGATCGGTATTATGAGTTTGTGTATTTTGATGTAGTGAAGGTAGTTCGGAGTCCCGGATGTGATCACGGACATGAAGAGGAGTCTCGAAATGGTCAAGACATAAAGATCGATATATTAGAAGGCTATGTTTGGACATCGGAATGGTTCCGGATGAGTTCGGGCATTTACCGGTGTACCAGGGGTTACCGGAACCCCCCGGGGAGTCAATGGGCCTTATTGGGCCTTAGTGGGAGATAAGAGGAGGCTGCCAGGTGGGCGCGCCCCCAAGCCCAATCTGAATTGGGTGGGGGCCGGCCCCCCTTTCCTTCCCTCTCTCTCCCTCTTCCTTCTTCTCCTACTCGTAAAAGGAAGGGGGGAAACCTACTCCTACTGGGAGTAGGACTCCCCCCTTGGGCGTGCCCTATGAGGGCTGGCCCTGCCCTCCTCCACTCCTTTAAATAAGGGGGAGGGGGCACCCCATAGACACACAAGTTGATTGTTTAGCCGTGTGCGGTGCCCCCCTCCACAGAATTCCACCTTGGTCATATCATTGTAGTGCTGACGAAACTCTCCCTCGGCCTCAGCTGGATCAAGAGTACGAGGGACTTCACCGAGCTGAACGTATGCAGATCGCGAAGGTGTCGTGTGTTCGGTACTTGATCGGTTGGATTGCGAAGATGCTTGACTACATCAACCGTGTTTCATAATGCTTCCGCTTTCTATCTACGAGGGTACGTAGACATACTCTCCCCCTCTCGTTGTTGTGCATCTCCTAGATAGATCTTGCGTGATCGTAGGATTTTTTTTGAAATACTGCATTCCCCAATAGTGGCATCAGAGCCAGGTCTATGCGTAGATGTTATATGCATGAGTAGAACACAATGGAGTTGTGGGCGAGGGTATATACATATTGCTTGCCGTCACTAGTTGATTCTTGATTCAGCGGTATTGTTGGATGAAGTGGCTCAGACCGACATTACGCGTACGCTTACGCGAGACTGGTTCAACCGACGTGCTTCGCACATAGGTGGCTAGTGGGTGTATGTTTATCCAACTTTAATTGAATCGGTTTCAATGAACAGGTTTCTTTCTGAAGATCAAAAAGCAATCTCTATACTACGTTGTGGTTTTTGATGCGTAGGTAAGAACGGTTCTTGCTAAGCCTGTAGCAGCCACATAAAACTTTCAACAACAAAGTAGAGGATGTCTAACTTGTTTTTGCAAGGCATGTTGTGATGTGATACGGTCAAGACGTGATTATATAAATTGTTGTATGAGATGATCATGTTTTGTAACTGATACGTCTCCAACGTATCTATAATTTTTTATTGTTCCATGCTGATGGGCTTTTGGAATCACTTGATTATGAATCAGTTGGTACTTGCGAACCATGCCTCATGGGCAAAGATGACTAAGACTCCGTTCTCTAGAACAATGGAGCGAGCAACTGACTTATTGGATATAATACATACTGATGTATGAGGTCCGATGAGTGTTGAGGCTTGCGGCGGGTATCATTATTTTCTGACCTTCACAGATGATTTGAGCAAATATGAGTATATCTACTTAAAGAAACATAAGTCTGAAATATTTGAAAAGTTCAAAGAATTTCAAAGTGAAGTAGAAAATCAATGTAACAAGAAAATAAAGTTTCTACAATCTGATCGCAGAGGCGAATATTTGAGTTACAAGTTTGGTCTTCAATTAAAACAATGTGGAATAGTTTCACAAACTCATGCCACCTGGAACGACACAGCGTAATGGTGTGTCCGAACGTCATAACTGTACTTTATTTGATATAGTGCAATCTATGATGTCTCTTACCGATTTACCACTATCGTTTTGGGGTTATGCATTAGAGACAGCTACATTCACGTTAAATAGGGCACCATCGAAATCTGTTGAGACGACGCCTTATGAACTGTGGTTTGGCAAGAAATCAAAGTTGTCGTTTCTTAAAGTTTGGGGCGGCGATGCGTATGTGAAAAAGTTTCAAACTAATAAGCTTGAACCCAAATCGGAGAAGTGCATCTTCATAGGATACCCAAACGAAATTGTTGGGTACACCTTCTATCACAGATCCAAAGGCAAATTTGTTGCTCAGAATAGATCCTTTCTAGAGAAGGAGCTTCTCTCGAAAGAAGTGAGTGGGAGGAAAGTAGAACTTGATGAGGTAACTGTACCTACTCCCTTATTGGAAAGTAGTTCATCACAGAAATCTATTCCTGTGACTACTACACCAATTAGTGAGGAAGCTTATGATGATGATCATGTAACTTCAGATCAAGTTACTACCGAACCTCGTAGGTAAATCAGAGTGAGATCCGCACCAGAGTGGTACGGCAATCCTATTCTGGAGGTCATGTTACTTGACCATGATAAGCCTACGAATTATGAGGAAGCGATGATGAGCCCAGATTCCGCGAAATGGCTTGAGGCCATGAAATCTGAGATGAGATCCATATATGAGAACAAAGTATGGACTTTGATTGACTTGCCCATTGATCGGCGAGCCATTGAGATTAAATGGATCTTCAAGAGGAAGACGAATGCTGATAGTAGGGTTACTATCTACAAAGCTAGAATTGTCGCAAAAAGGTTTTCGACAAGTTCAAGGTGTTAACTATGATGAGAGTTTCTCACTCGTATCTATGCTTAAGTCTGTCCGAATCATGTTAGCAATTGCCGCATTTTATGAAATCTGGCAAATGGATAAACAAAACTACATTCCTTAATGGATTTATTAAAGAAGAGTTGTATATGATGCAACCAGAAGATTTTGTCAATCCTAAAGTTACTAACAAAATATGCAAGCTCCAGCGATCCATCTATGGACTGGTGCAAGCATCTCGGAGTTGGAATATACGCTTTGATAAGTTGATCAAAATATATAGTTTTATACAGACTTGCGGTGAAGTCTGTATTTACAAGAAAGTGAGTGGGAGCATTACAACATTTCTGATAAGCATATGTGAATGACATATTGTTGATCGGAAATAATGTAGAATTGTTCTGCAAAGCATAAAGGAGTGTTTGAAAGGAGTTTTTCAAAGAAAAAACCTCGATGAAGCTGCTTACATATTAAGCATCAAGATCTATAGAGATAGATCAAGACGCTTGATAAGTTTTTTCAATGACTACATACCTTGACAAGATTTTGAAATAGTTCAAAATGGAACAGTCAAAGAAAGAGTACTTGCCTGTGTTACAAGGTGTGAAATTGAGTAAGACTCAAAGCCCGACCACGGCAGAAGATACAAAGAGAATGAAAGTCATTCCCTATGCCTCGGCCATAGGTTCTATAAAGTATGCAATGCTATGTACCAGACCTATTGTATACCCTGCCCTGAGTTTGGCAAGGGAGTGCAATAGTGATCTAGGAGTAGATCACTGGACATTGGTCAAAATTATCCTTAGTGGAATAAGGATGTGTTTCTCGATTATGGAGGTGACAAAAGGTTTGTCGTAAAGAGTTATGTCGATGCAAGTTTTGACACTGATCTAGATGACTCTAAGTCTCAATCTGGATACATATTGAAAGTGGGAGGAATTAGCTAGAGAAGCTCCGTGTAGAGCACTGTTGACATAGAAATTTGCAAAATACATACGGATCTGAATGTTGCAGACCCGTTGACTAAACTTCTCTCACAAGCAAAACATGATCACACCTTAGTACTCTTTGGGTGTTAATCACATAGGGAGGTGAACTAGATTATTGACTCTAGTAAACCCTTTGGGTGTTGGTCACATGACGATGTGAACTATTGGTGTTAATCACATGGTGATGTGAACTATTGACGTTAAATCACATGACAATGTGATCTAGATTATTGACTCTAGTGCAAGTGGGAGACTGTAGGAAATATGCCCTAGAGGCAATAATAAAGTTATTATTTATTTCCTTATGTTATGATAAATGTTTATTATTCATGCTAGAATTATATTAACCGGAAACATAATACATGTGTGAATACATAGACAAACAGAGTGTCACTAGTATGCCTCTATTTGACTAGCTCGTTGATCAAAGATGGTTAAGTTTCCTAACCATAGACATGAGTTGTCATTTGATTAACGGGATCACATCATTAGGAGAATGATGTGATTGACTTGACCCATTCCGTTAGCTTAGCACTTGATCGTTTAGTTTGTTGCTATTGCTTTCTTCATGACTTATACTTGTTCCTATGACTATGAGATTATGCAACTCCCGTTTACCGGAGGAACACTTTGTGTGCTACCAAACGTCACAACATAACTGGGTGATTATAAAGGTGCTCTACAGGTGTCTCCAAAGGTACTTATTGGGTTGGCGTATTTCGAGATTAGGATTTGTCACTCCGATTGTCAGAGAGGTATCTCTGGGCCTACTTGGTAATGCACATCACTATAAGCCTTGCAAGCATTGCAATTAATGAGTTAGTTGCGGGATGATGTATCATGGAACGAGTAAAGAGACTTGCCGGTAACGAGATTGAACTAGGTATTGAGATACCTACGATCGAATCTCGGGCAAGTAACATACCGATGACAAAGGGAACAACGTATGTTGTTACGCGGTCTGACCGATAAAGATCTTCGTAGAGTATGTAGGAGCCAATATGGGCATCCAGGTCCCGCTATTGGTTATTGACAAAAGAGGTGTCTCGGTCATGTCTACATAGTTCTCGAACCCGTAGGGTCCGCACGATTAACGTTCGTTGACGATATAGTACTATGAGTTATGTATGTTGATGACTGAATGTTGTTCGGAGTCCGGGATGAGATCACGGACATGACGAGGAACTCCCGAATGGTCCGGAGATAAAGTTTGATATATGGGATAGTAGTGTTTGATCTCCGGAAGGGTTCCGGAATTCACCGGAAGGGGTTCCGGATGTTTTCCGAAATGTTTGGGTACGAGAACACTTTATCTGGGCCAAAGGGGAAAGCCCACGAGGCTTTTGGAAACTGCAAAAGGAAGTTTTGCGGATACCAGAGGCTAGACGCCAGGAACCCTGGCGTCTAGGGGGTAGACGCCGGGAACCCTAGCGTCTAGCCCTGGAGTCCGAGAAGGACTCTTGCCTTTCGGGTGAAACCGACTTTGAGGAGGCTTTTACTCCAAGTTTCGACCCCAGGGCTCAACATATAAATAGAGGGGTAGGGCTATCACCAAAGACACATCAAGAAACACCAAGCCGTGTGCCGGCAACCCCGTCCCCTCTAGTTTATCCTCCCTCATAGTTTTCGTAGTGCTTAAGCGAAGCCCTGCGAAGATTGTTCTTCACCAACACCGTCACCACACCGTCGTGCTGCCGGAACTCATCTACTACTTCGCCCCTCTTACTGGTTCGAGACGGTGAGGACGTCACTGAGCCGAATGTGTGCAGAACTCGGAGGTGCCGTGCTTTCGGTACTTGGATCGGTCGGACGTGAAGACGTACGACTACATCAACCGCGTTGATATAATGCTTCCGCGAACGGTCTATGAGGGTACGTAGATAACACGCTCTCCTTTTGTTGCTATGCATCACCATGATCTTGCGTGTGCGTAGAATTTTATTTAAAATTACTATGTTCCCCAACACAAACCACATCGTGCCCTGTGCACTTCCGTTGCTGCGGTGCTAGTTGCTGTTCTGCGTACTGCTAGTAGTGTTGCCGCCGCTGCTCTGCGTGCCCGCTTGCTGCTGCCGGCTGCTGCTAGCCACAACTGCTGCAGCTCCTTCCTGCTGCGGGCGCTCGCCTGATGCCGCTGCTTGCTCGCGCGGGCGCCCGCTGCCGCCGTTGCCGCCACTTGATGCTGCTAGCCACGGCCATGGCTACGGCCGTGTGCGTGTGCAGCGTGTGTGTCGTATGAGTGTGCAGTGTGTGTCGTGTGTGTATGTGCGTGTGTGTGCACAGCCATAGTTGGCTGTGCCACCGGCCGGTCCCTGGCTTAATTAATCTAGGATTAATTTGGACTAGTTTAGGTAGGAACTAATTTAGTGTTGATTAGTCTATATAAACAATGACATGTGGCCCTCTAGTTTAAATTAAGTTAGACTAAGTAATTTACACAGATGAGAATGACATGTGGGCCACACCTAGCCCTTTTGACTAGTCAAATTGACTTGGTCAATTCGGATTAAATTGAAATAAAATAAAACCAAGAATCTAAAAAAACAATAAAACTTAGAAAACTCATATAAATTAATCCGTAACTCCGATGAAAATAATTTATATATGAAAGATGCTCAGAACGACGAGACGAATCCGGATACGCAGTCCGTTCATCCGTCACACATTCCTAGCATAGCGAACACACAACTTTCCCCCTCCGCTTCATCTGTCCGAAAACGCGAAACACCGGGGATAATTTTCTGGATGTTTCTCCCTTCACCAGTACCACCTCATACCGTGTAAGGGCACACCTAGCATCACGCTTTGTCATGCCATGCATCGTCATGCATTTGATTGCATTATATTTATTGTTTCTTCCCCCTCTTCTCTCGCTAGACACCGAGGCCGACGCCGCTGCTACCCAGTACGACTACGGTGTTGACGACCCCTCTCTCTTGCTAGAGCAACCAGGCAAGCCCCCCCCCCCCCTTTGATCACCAGATATCGCCTATTCTTCTCTCTACTCTTGCATTAGAGTAGTGTAGCATGTTACTGCTTTCCGTTAATCCTATTCTGATGCATAGCCTGTCCTTGCTACTACTGTTGTTACCTTTACCTGCTATCCTAATGCTTAGTATAGGATGCTAGTGTTCCATCAGTGGCCCTACACTCTTGTCCGTCTGCTATGCTATACTACTGGGCCATTATCACTTCGGGAGGTGATCACGGGCATATGCTATATACTTTATACTGTTACATTACTTATGATACTGTTCGGAGTTGGGGGCTGAAGGGGTAGGTGGCTCCATCCCAGTAGAGGTGGGCCTGGGTTCCCGACGGCCCCCCGACTGTTACTTTGAGGCGGAGCGATAGGGCAGGTTGAGACCACCTAGGAGAGAGGTGGGCCTGGGCCTGGTAGGCGTTCGTGGATAGATAACACGCTTAACGAGATCTTGGTATTTGATCTGAGTCTGGCTACTGGCCTATACGCACTAACCAACTACACGGGGACAATTATGGGCACTCGATGTCGTGGTATCAGTCGAAGCCTTTGTGACGTCAGCGACTGAGCGGCGCGCGCCGGGTTGGATTGAAACGCCTGCTCTTGTATAAGGGAGGCTAGGTCCACTACAGGAATCAGCTACTTTGCCGTCCGCTACGGCGGACGGCAAAGGCCCGAACGGCGGACGACAAAGGCCTTTGCTGTCAGCCACGGACGGCAAAAGGCTCCGGCAAAGTAGGCTTCGGTAAACAGCTATTTTGCCGTCTGCTACTGACGGCAAAGTCTTTGCCGTCTGCGGCGGACGGCAAAGAGAGCGCGGCGGACGGCAAAGAGAGCGGACGGCAATAATTGCGCTGTCAGTCCGTTAAGTGGCTAACGGAAGGCCTTTGCCGTCCGCTGCTGACGGCAAAATTTCTAGGATCTTTGCCGTCCGCCGTATGATGTCATCTATACGTCACTACATGGCAGGTTCTTTGCCGTCCGCCACTGACGGCAAAGTCTTTGCCGTCTGCCACTGTAGGCAAACTGACCAAATGGGTCAGCTCCCAGGAAGCACAGCTGGATGCCACGTGGCTTCTTTGCCGTCAGCGGCAGACGGCAAAGAGCCCGTTGCCGTCAGTGGCAGACGGCAAAGAGCCTGCATTGCCTCTGTTTTTTCATATACCCAACCATTTTCACAGCAAATAGATGATACATATATATTTTTCACATGGCAAGTTCACAGCAAACATATGAGATATCCAACACATATAATTTCATCATACATGCATAGTTCCATCAACCATACATAGCAAGTTCGACATACATGCATCCAACCATACATATTACAATAGTGTCATCCTACCATACATGCATAGTTCATAGATACAAAGGAAACATAGTTCATCCAAACAAGCACTCCATCTATGCAAGCTTCCGTGAAGTGAATGAATTCTGCAAAATGGGAAATAAGAAAGTTAGAAGAAGAAGATTAGAAGAAGAAAAAGATTAGAAGAAGAAGAAGAAGAAGAAAATGAAGGAGAAGAAGAATATATGACATTTATGAGCTAATTTAGGTGAAATTGATCATTTGTGAGCTAACTTAGGTGAAATGGACCGTTTATGAGCTAACCTAGGTGCAATGGATCGCTTATGAGCAAACTTAGGTAAAATGCATCATTTTAGAGGTAACCTAGGTAAGATGGATCATTTTGGAGCTAACCTAGGTAAAATGGGTCATTTTAGAGCTAACTTGGGTAGAATGGATCATTTATGAGCTAAGTAAGGTTAAATGGGTCATTTTAGAGCTAACATAGGTAAAATGGATCGTTTATGAGCTAAGTAAGGTAAAATGGATCATTTTAGAACTAACTTAGGTAAAATGGATCGTTTATGAGCTAACTAAGCTAATTATGCCATTTTTGACATAAGCAAGCTAAGTACATGTCATTATTGAGCAAACCTAGTTAACTAAGCATATTAGAGCTAACTTTGGTCATTTTGGAGGAAACAAAGCTAAGTACAGATCGTTTTAGAGCTAACTTAGGTAAAATGGATGGTTTTGGAGGTCAGTAAGCTTATTAAGTCATTTTGGAGGTGAAGAAGCTAAGTCTAGGTCATTATGGTAAGCATTGGAGGAAATAAAGCTAAGTCTAGGTCTTTATGCATGTGTTAAGCAAAACACTAGATAAACTTACCAAGATGTAGGAGGTGTAGGAGCGGGGTGGCTCGTGTCGGTAGCTGGAGAAGGATCGTGCGATGCTTGTCTGGAGTTACGCTGCACCAAAGATCATTTCCAATGTCTTGTTAGCATGATGACACTCAAATGTTAAGACTAGCAAGTAATGTTCATTCAATAAAACTCACCGTGGTCCCAGGAGCAATCACTGGCATCGGCGGAGCGGTCTGACCTGTCTTCTCGCACACAGACTGCACATTTGGTTTTGACGACTCAGTCATACTAGTTAGTAATGAGACAAACACTACATGAATGTTTTGGCTAATCTGCAGAAGAAACTTACCACAAGGAGCTCGTACATGGCCCTTGCCTGCATGTCATTCCGTGCCCTCTCCTCCTCCATCATCTTTGTCGTCCTCTCCTCCAACTCCCGCTGCCTCTCCGCCGCCTCCGCCAGAAGTTTCTCCGTTCTATCTCTCTCACTCTGTATAGCAGCCTGCAACACCACTCACATGACCATTTGTAATCATTAATGGAAGCGCACAGAATGTAATGGAGAAAGATAACTGAGTACGTATCACTAACCTTGATGGCGAGTTGCACTGGCCGTTCACGAGGCCTTATCTCAGGAGCGGAGCTCGACTGGCACGCCTTGATCTCTGGGAGAGTGCTAGGACAACGGATAAGTCCATCTCCATGGCTATGGAGCCATGGGACCTCCCGCCACCAGATATCATCAACAGCTCTGGATCAATGGGACCCTGGCTCGGGTTAAAGTCCTCCCCTTTCCTCGCCTTCCCCTCATCTCTATATCTCACGAGCTTGTTGTGGGAGGAGATGTTGGTGAAGTTGTTTGCATCATCGAGGTCAGACTGAGAGAAAGCCTTGACTTTCTTGAAAGAGGCAGTGTGGGCCATGGCATACAGGTCGTACACCTCTGGCACCTTATCCGCCTTATTGTAGCGTGCCTGAAAGAAAGAAACAATGAAAATTAGTAATTAAAGGGCTCAAGCTAGCATGATGAATGAATTGCATGAATCATGAAGCAAACCACATACCCAGTTGCGCCCGAACTGATATAAGTTGGAGCTGCCTTGATGGTGTGGCACACCTTCCATTTGGGCACGTTTGTCCTTGGCCTCGTTGTGGAGGGCTAGCCATTGTGGAGAGCACCACTCATCGACCAACACCTCCCAACAATCCATCCGATCCGCACACCATCTCGGAGGCGCCTAAGTTAGCAAATAGAAACTTGAGCGCTATGGCTAAGAATTACTAAATGAAGGAACTTAAGTAGAGAAGGCCTTAAGAATTACCTTCATGTACTGCTCCTTACTCAGGAACTTACCGCGGCACGCCGGCTTGGTCTTCTTGATACCACGCAAGGCGTAGTAGTCTCGAACAGCCTGCACCCGAGCCTCGTGCCGTAAGTTCTGGAGTAGCCGGGGGTGGCGGCGAGGAAGGCGCCGTAGCCCTACCTCCTCTCCCACGACCACGTGACCCACCTCTCTTCCTACCTCGAGCTCGTCCCCTGCTGGGCACCGCGGTCGACGAAGAAGGGCCCGGCGGTGTGGCCATACTGTCCAGCAACGCTCGGCGGAGAGGTGCGTCTGGAATGGAAGACCTCAGACCACACTCCCGACCAGCGCCCACCATCTTTCAACACCTTCCATGACAAACAGTAAACAAAATTAGTACAACATAAAAAAAGACCGACATGAATAATAATATGTGTATCACTTAAGTGTATCATCATCAAGTACAACATAAAAAAATGTAATACCTGACACTACTAATAATCTCGATCAGTATCATCAATAAATGCATAATCATCATCATCACTATAATCAATGACGGGCTCATAGGGTTCATTGGCATCAACATGTGCAAGGCCACCTTGACGTAATCGGTCAAGCATTGACAGGTCATCCGCAGCAGTAACCTCTTCTTGTTCCGGCTCTTCTTGTTCCTCCTCTGGGGTGATGTCGGATTCATTGTCGCTGTCTACTTCAATGTTTTGGGGTGAAGTATAGCGGTTCTTGAAATGCTTTTTGGAAAGACGTGTCTCTTGGAAGAATCCTCCTTCATATGTGTCTGGGTTAATGTGAGGTTCATAATCCTCTTCCTTTGGGGGAGAAAGTCTAGCACGTGGCGGCACTTCATAAACGACATCCCAACCTTTCAGATTTGGATTAGTTTGGCAGGCCCACGGTAGATAGAATACTTGGGTCGCCTGTTGAGCCATAATATAGACATCAGGAACATCTAAATGAGTGCTTTGGTTGATTTCAACTAGCCCTACATGTTCATGAGTCCTTCTAGTCTCCTTCGGCTGAAACCAATAACATTTGAAGACTACGACATTCGGTAGATTTTCACCATAGAACAGAAGTTCATAAATTGCTTCAACTCTCCCATAATACTCGGTACCTCCTTCGCCGATAGCAGATACTCGGTACCTCAGGGGGTCGGGTGTCGGGGGGTCGGGTGTCGGGGTATCGGGGTATCGTGTCGGGGTCGGGGTGTGATGTCAGGGTGTCGGGGGTCGGGGGTCGGGGTCGGGGTGTCGGGCCGGGGTGTCGGGGTGGCGTGTCGGGGTCGGGGTGTCGGAGGTCGGGGTCGGGGTGTCGGGGGTCGGGGGTCGGGGTGTCGGGCCGGGGTGTCGGGGTGGCGTGTCGGGATCGGGGTCGGGGTGTCGGGGGTCGGGGTCGGGGTCGGGGTCGGGTTGTCGGGCCGGGGTGTCGGGGTATCGGGGGTCAGGGTCGGGGTGTCGGGGGTCGGGGTCGGGGTGTCGGGGGTCGGGGGTCGGGGTCGGGGTGTCGGGGTGGCGCGTCGGGGTCTTCTTCTTCTTATTCTTTCTTCTTCTTTCTTCTTCTTCTTTTCTTTCTTCTTCTCCCTCCTCCTCTTCCTCCTCCTCCTCCTCTTCTTTCTTCTTCTTCTTCTTCTTCTTTCTTCTTCTCCTTTTTCCTCTTCTATATTGTTCTGTTTTTCAACTTTCTTCTTATTCTTCTTCCTTTTTTTCCTTTTTCCTCTTCTTCTACCTCTTCTTCTTTTTTTCAACTTTCTTCTTGTAATAATAATCTAAACCTAAATCTAGCACTAACCTAAACCACTAACCTAAATCTAGCACTAACCTAAACCTATCAATAACCTAATTAAACCTAAACAGCAAAGAAAAACAGTAGAAAAAAAAGCTCACCTTGGCTCCTCTCGATGGAGGATGGAGGGGGCGGCACGGCCGCAGGGGCGGCGGCGAGCCTGGCTCCTGGGCGGCGGCGAGCTCCGGGGCGCGAGGCAGACAGGACGGCGAGCTCCGGGGCGCAGGGGCGGCGAGCTCCGGGGCGCAGGGGCGGCGAGCTCCGGGGCGCAGGGACGGCGAGCTCCGAGGCGCAGGGGCGGCGAGCTCCGGGGCGCGAGCCTGGCTCCGGCGCGGGCGATGGGACGCCGGGGCGGTGGCGGGTGATGGGGGCGACGGGGCGACGGGGCGAGGGGAGGTGGGGCAAGGGGGCGGCGGGGCGAGGGGAGGTGGGGCAAGGGGGCGGCGGTGGGTGGCGGGGGAGGCGGGGCAAGGGGGAAGCGCGGTGGGTGGCGGGGGAGGCGGCGGGTGGCGGTGGTCGTCGGGGAGGAGAGGGAACAGAGAGAGATGGGCGGGGTGGGGCGCCGTTAGTAACCTAAACGTTTGCCGTCCGCCCCCCTTTGCCGTCCGCTTACTTGCTCTTTGCCGTCTGCTGGCAGACGGCAAAGAGGGGGGCGTTAAGTTTTTTTTAACCAGCTCGTCAGTGGGTCCCCCCCTCCCTCTTTGCCGTCCGCTAGAGGACGGCAAAGAACTGGCTGATGGCAAAGAAGGTCTTTGCCATCAGCCAGTTCTTTGCCGTCAGCTTTTGGGTAGCTGATGGCAAAGAGCTTCTTTGTCGTCCGCTAGCAGACGGTAAAGAGCTGGCAGATGGCAAAGTAGCTGATTCCAGTAGTGGTCTACTCACCGGACGCATACGCAACGTGCAGGTGTGCAATGGGCGATGGGCCCAGACCCCTGTGCCATAGGATTTAGACCGGCGTGCTGACCTCTCTGTTGTGCCTAGGTAGGGCTGCGACGTGTTGATCTTCCGAGGCCGGGCATGACCCCGACAAGTGTGTCCGGACAAAAGGGATCGAGCGTGTTGGGAAATGTGGTGCATCCCTGCAGGGAAGTTAATCTATTCGAATAGCCGTGATCTTCGGTAACAGGACGACTTGGAATTGTACCTTGACCTTATGACAACTAGAACCAGATACTTAATAAAACACACCCTTCCAAGTGCCAGATACAACCGGTGATCGCTCTCTCACAGGGCGACGAGGGGAGGATCATCGGTTAGGATTATGCTATGCGATGCTACTTGGTGAACTTACCATCTACTCTCTTCTTCTGCTACAAGATGGAGGTGGCCAGAAGCATAGTCTTCGATAGGACTAGCTATCCCCCTCTTATTCCAGCATTCTGCAGTTCAGTCCACATATGATACCCCTTTTCCATTTGATACCAATGCATACATATGTAGTGTAGCTCCTTACTTGCGAGTACTTTGGATGAGTACTCACGGTTGCTTTGTTCCCCCTTTTCCCCCCTTTCTATACCCGATTGCAGCGACCAGACGATGGAGTCCAGGAACCAGACGCCACTGTCGATGTCAACTACTACTACTCGGGAGGTGCCTACTACTACGTGCAGCCCGTTGACGACGACCAGGAGTAATTTAGGAGGATCCCAGGCAGGAGGCATGCGCCTCTTTCGATCGGTGTCCCAGTTTGTGCTAGCCTTCTTAAGGCAAACTTTTTTAACTTATGTCTGTACTCAGATATTGTTGCTTCCGCTGACTCGTCTATGATCGAGTTCTTGTATTCGAGCCCTCGAGGCCCCTGGCTTGTAATATGATGCTTGTATGACTTATTTTTATTTGTAGAGTTGTGTTGTGATATCTTCCCGTGAGTCCCTGATCTTGATCGTACACATTTGCGTGTATGATTAGTGTACGGTCAAACCGGGGGCGTCACACATGGGACAACAGGCGCTACTGCTATACGTTAGCTGTAGTGCCTTATTAGTAGCGTCGGTCCCCGCGCTACTAATAGGCCCAAAACCCGCGCTGCTGCTAGGCTTTTCCCTAGTAGTGCACGCCATGTTCTTGTATTTGAGAACTTGTGTTGGGTCATTCGTCGTTCCTTGATAGGATATGGACCATCTTCAAGAACATTTGGATCGGAGAAAACTATGGCATGGGCCGAGTTACAAGGTGGCCCGCCGGCCGTGCCTTTGGATTTCCCGGACATAGTGTCTTGTTACCTTGCCGCTTCAGGGCTCTTCTTGTCCGAGTCGACTTACCGTTTCTTATGTTTATTTCCAACCCTTGCTTGGATTTTCCCTTTGTGGAAAGCCCCTTTTACCACCCAAAATCAAGATCTTCGAATGACGGCTCCTTCGTGGCCGTTTTCCATCGAGCGTTGAGGTGTCTAAGCGGCATGGTCTAGGCGAAGGTATTTGCCCCTTTGAAGGAAATATGCCCTAGAGGCAATAATAAAGTTGTTATTTATATTTCCTTACATCATGATAAATATTTATTATTCATGCTAGAATTGTATTACCAGAAACTTAGTACATGTGTGAATACATAGACAAACATAGTGTCACTAGTATGCCTCTACTTGACTAGCTCGTCAATCAAGGATGGTTAAGTTTTCTAACCGTAGACATGAGTTGTCATTTGATGAACGGGATCACATCATTAGAGAATGATGTGATTGACTTGACCCATCCGTTAGCTTAGCACTATGATCGTTTAGTTTATATTGCTTTCTCCATAATTTATACATGTTCCTGTGACTATGAAATTATGCAACTCCCGAATACCGGAGGAACACTTAGTGTGCTATCAAACGTCACAACGTAACTGGGTGACTATAAAGATGCCCTACAGGTGTCTCCGATGGTGTTTGTTGAGTTGGCATAGATCAAGATTAGGATTTGTCACTCCGTGTATCGGAGAGGTATCTCTGGGCCCTCTCAGTAATGCACATCACTATAAGCCTTGCAAGCAATGTGAATAATGAGTTAGTTATGGGATATTGCATTACAGAACGAGTAAAGAGACTTTCCGGTAACGAGATTGAACTAGGTATTGAGATACCGACGATCGAATCTCGGGCAAGTAACATACCGATGAGACAGGGAACAACGTATGTTGTTATGCGGTTTGACCGATAAAGATCTTCGTAGAATATGTAGGAACCAATATGAGCATCTAGGTTCCACCATTGTTAATTGACAGGAGATGAGTCTCGGTCATGTCTACATAGTTCTCGAACCCGTAGGGTCCGCACGCTTAACGTTCGATGACGATCGGTATTATGAGTTTATGTGTTTTGATGAACCGAAGGTAGTTCGGAGTCCCGGATGTGATCACATACATGCCGAGGGGTCTCGAAATAGTCGAGACATAAAGATCGATATATTGGAAGGCTATGTTTGGACACCGGAATGGTTCCAGATGAGTTCGGGCATTTTCTAGAGTATCGGGAGGTTACCGGAACCCCCCGGGGAGTCAATGGGCCTTATTGGGCCTTAGTGCAAGAGAGGAGGAGGCGGCTAGGTGGAGGGCACACCCCCCCCCCCCCAAGCCCAATCCGAATTGGGGTGGGGCCGACCCCCTTTCCTTCTATCCCTCTCCCTTTTCCTTCTTCTCCTACTCCAACTAGGAAGGGGGGAAACCTACTCCTACTGGGAGTAGGACTCCCCCCCTTGGGCGCGCCCTA
Source organism: Triticum aestivum (assembly GCF_018294505.1). Classification (NCBI taxonomy): domain Eukaryota; kingdom Viridiplantae; phylum Streptophyta; class Magnoliopsida; order Poales; family Poaceae; genus Triticum; species Triticum aestivum. The sequence continues at coordinate 57,720,327 of NC_057812.1, forward strand.
TGAGGGCCGGCCCTCTCCTCCTCCCCCCTTTATATACAGGGAAGGGGCACACCCCATAAACACACAAGTTGATTGTTTAGCCGTGTGCGGTGCCCCCTCCACAGAATTCCACCTCGGTCATATCGTTGTAGTGCTTAGGCGAAGCCCTACGCCAGTAACTTCATCATCACCGTCATCATGCCGTCGTGCTGACGAAACTCTTCCTCGGCCTCAACTGGATCAAGAGTATGAGGGACGTCACCGAGATGAACGTGTGCAGATCGCGGAGGTGCCGTGCGTTCGGTGCTTGATCGGTTGGATCGCGAAGACGTTCGACTACATCGACTGCATTTCACAACGCTTTCGCTTTCGGTCTACGAGGGTACGTAGACATACTCTCCACCTCTCGTTGCTATGCATCTCCTAGATAGATCTTGCGTGATCGTAGGATTTTTTTTTGTAATATTGCGTTCCCCAACACCCTTATGTGTGGTGCCCGAGCCCGGGACACACATCTTCTTCTCATGTTCCGCTGCCTGCTTCCTATGGATCTACGAGCTAAGTGGTAGGACTCATACCTAGGGGACTTACTGGTTGTGCGGACTCTTTGAAACTAGAAGGAGGAGAAACCTCTTTTGGTTGGAGTTCTTTGCCATGGCCTAGACCTTATGGATGACTTGCAATAGATGGTTATCGAGAAGGTTTTGTTGTGACATGCTACCGACCATGTGCTTAAGGTTTTGGCTTTTATGCATGAATGGTGGCCGTTCTTTAGGTAGTGGGGCATTGACTTGCTAGTTTGCGTCATGTATTTTCTTCAGATGGCTGACCGCCAGATCACAAAACACCCCCTTAGAAGTTGGTGCCTCGTCCTCATGGTCCCATGTATCACCTATTATTTCACTTTTGGGCATGTTTGTGTTGTTGCCCTAGCAAACTATTTGCTTCTTAGTTTTGAACATGTACTTATTGGTATATGAACTTGGTTGGCCCTTTATATCCATATAAAGCGGGGAGAAAGCCTGTTATAGGGGAATTATCCCGCATGCCTCTTAACCCTGCGCAACTCATTCACATAATACACGGTCTCTTATTCTTGAATTTATGGATGATTTCTGTTTATCATCACTAGAGGAACTGGGCATGAGAGAATAGGACTACAACTAAATTTATCAACCAAAAATTGTTGATGTTAAGGTTGTCCGGCAGCATCATTACATTTACCGCGTGTATGGATGTACACGTCTATTGTTGATGTGAATGTGGTTCGGTGGCTCACTTCATTGAATTTAATTACATCTATTGTTGATTTGAATGCACTCCGGTAGCTCACTACATTGTATTTATCGTCTTGTATGACTGCATGTGTCTCCAGTTTTAGCACATGAGATACTTCTTTAGTTTTCGATCAACAAGACTTGCATGCCATGGCTGCGACCTCAATTCTCGTGGTGGTCAGTCCCGTGACTCTCGGCGCCGGCCATGGCGATACCTTTGATCACAATCCTCTGGGGAAGACTACAATAGAAGCTGGCCATAGGATAGAAGAATAGAAAAACGAATCTGGAGCATCGGATGTCCAATGGGCGCTTCAGATCAGGCACGTGGGAGCTGGTGGAAGGGTCTTTATTGTATATAGCAATTACTCAGGGAGCTTTCCGCAAAAGTACAAAGAATTCACCAGCCCTAACATTTCAAATCTGAAGCATCCATTAAGGATCCAACGGCTCTAACTTCATTTTTCTATTCTTCTATCCTATGGCCAGTTTCTATTGTAGTCTTCCCCCAATCCTCTTCGGTGCATGGTCTGGCAGAAAAATCAAAATCCGCATTGTCCACCTTACATGACTGTTTGTGCATATATAAACAAGAAAAAGCCTGGTTGAACCAACAAGAATTGTTAGCAGTCAACGCCAAAGGCAAGCACATAGTAGTCAGACAACACACTATACTCATTTTAACTCACTTTTCTTGTAGGGAATACATCCGGTTTCACCTAACCTTTTGTACTTTTCAATCATAGACGCCTAAACCTCCATTGACGAGTAATTTGACGCACGTTGTGTTGCCTGAGTAAAGCCATTCAAGGTCACTGATGATTACCCTACCTAGGCAGGCCTTTCAATCACAATGACCATAAACTTCCAACCCATGGTCGCTCACCAGCCCCCAGCCCCCCATTATTCTCCAATATGGTCAGTATTCACATACAGTTTTCAGATCGGCTGCTTCTGAAAAGCGCCAGCAATAATTACATTGGATGCTCATGTTCTTTGTCACGAGATTGAACTCTCGACCAAGTTGAATAAATTCATGCCGGCATCCATGGCACATGGCGGACAAGTCTGATCTCGCATCATCATGGTACCAGTGATGTCCTCTAGCGTAGTGAGGTAGACAGCCATCTTTATTATTTTATGAGCCACGCTCAACTTTGACCGGATACTTGGAAAAACAATAGCCAAATGGATTCAGGAATAAAAATCTTGTTGGTAACATTCACGAATATTCGAACTTGGCCTTAATTTCTTGAGCTAAACTATTCCTGGCATAATTCTTCGAGGAGACAACACCAGATGGCTAGCAGCAGCTGGATGGTCCTATATATATTTGGGGCCCCGGTACTCAACCATAATCAACATTCCGGCTCTTTCATTTTTAATGGCAGTGGCAGCTGGATGAGTTATGAGTAGATCACAACATCAACACACATGCATGGACATGAACTGGACGTGCTCCTTTATTATGCAGTGACTGGATGCAAGGCATCTAATATGGGTACAAAGAATTACAAAAATTGGTATAACCATGCACATACATAATAGCTGTAACAGCAAACTAATTAAGCGGAGAATCGACCCTAGCTAATAATCAATGCCTATTTTGCTGAGAAGGCCGGAACATGCTGATATCTCTGCTGTTCACCTCCTGACGGGGCCTCGCGTTTTTCTCCATGTCCTGCAAGTAGGGTTGAAGGAAAATCAGTCCAAAAAAATTTCTAGTCCTTGGGTGGAGATCAACCAACTTAAAGGCGGCTTTCATGTCGCTGTGGAATTTCTAGATGTCCACGGTTATGGTCTACCATCTGACACGATCTAAAGACCCTAAAGTCGGAAAGACAAGAGTTGAATGCACCAGGACGAATAAGACTTCGCTTTCAAGAAAAATGATTGGAGGTCCAGAAAAAAGGATTTGGGGAAACGGAAATAAAAAAAACTTACGTCATGGACGGCCTCCCGGAGAAGCTCCAGCTGGTGCCTCGACACGGTGCGGACCTGCAAATTGAATCAGATAGAGAAAAAATATAAGTTTCAGAAACAATATATATAAATTCCCACACCATGCAGTAACCACGCATGGTGTATAATAGGACTTGTGCGCTCAACAAACTGGCGTGCGTTAACCAAACAAAAGTTCAGGAAAGACGAAACCGGTGGGAAGATTCTTTGTGAATAACAAACAAAAGGATCTGCACAAAGATCGAACTGGCAGCTCCCTGCCAACTGCTAAGTTCCAGAAGCGAATTATTTTATTTTACAGTTGCAAGTAGTGTGTCATGTGATGGTCCAGAAATGAAATATATTTTACTGATAGTTGGAGTAGTTGGTAGTTGTGTTTGAATTTTTGTTCAGGGGTTGGTAGTTGTGTTTGATGCATGGTGAGGGTGAATGAATGAATGAATGAAACGGGACGTACCCTCTTGACGATGGTCCAGATGACACCTTCGGAGCAGGGCGGGGTGGTGAGGGAGCCCACGTAGCGGTAGTACACACTGGCCTTTCCCCTGGCGCCCCTCGGGTCCATCATCCCCATCTTCTCCTCCCTGTCCCTCCGATCGGCTATCATTTCCAGGTATGGCTCCAGCTGTGTTCGTAGTACAAGATTAGAATTAGTCCCATGTTGCCATGTTGGTGTTAGTTAAGCTTACTTATAATTAAGTTAAGTCCCATGTTGCCGTGTTGGCTTTAGTTAATCAAGCTTAATTTATATCCTGGTTGGTTAACTAAAGAAAAGAAGCAAGAGAGAAAAGAGAGGCACCTTGTGGAGGAAGGCGTCGTGGGCGCCGATCTCATAGAAGACGCCGATGACGGCGGCCTTGCCCTGGGCGCTCTCGTGGAACATGTGCAGCTCCATGTCGTATCGGCGGCCATTGACGCTGTGCTCGGTGGGCGAGTGCCAGTGCAGCTGCCGGAGGAAGTAGGGCGTGCCGCCGATCGACACGCTCCCGGCGTCGCCCTCGAACTTGAGCATGATGTCGTGGCCGCGGTTGACGATGGTGGCGTTGGCGGGGGCGTAGGAGTGGTTGAGGTAGCCGAGGCCGCGCACGAGGGAGACGCGCGGGCTGGCGAGGTCGATGGGCGACTGCATGTTGCCCTTGCCGCACGCGGACCACTCCTCCTTGATGTCGCCCCAGTGCGCCGGCCCATTCTCCGCGTCCAGCGAGTAGCTGAACTCCTCCTCCTCCTCGGTCTCCTGCTGGGCTCTGGCCGCCGGAACGGCCAAGAGGAGGACGGCTGCGGAGAAGAGGAGAAGCACGGCGAGGCGAAGATCCCGTGGCGGACGCATGTTTGTCTCTCTCTCCTGGTCTTGGTGTGGCCGGCGTGCGTTGGTGCTGGGTTGGGTGTCGGCTCCTCTGCTCGTGGAGCTGCTGAGTTCCTCTTGTGTGTGTTGGACCGGAGACAGAGCTGGTGCGCATATATATGGTGGAGAAGAAGAGACAATGAGATGGGTCTTGCCGGGTTAATTAGGTTAGAACGTCTCAAACCTGTCAACTTGCTACGGCATACGGTATCATGGTCCGGAGTCCGGACCCTGTGGGATAGGGACATTCCCAAAAAGCGGGGTATGGAGGGAAGCGGCACGGCCGGTCATTTTCTCCCTTCGCCTGTATAAACAAAAGTGGACGGACGAATTGCCAAATTGGAACGCTCTTTTGGATGGATGCCCAACCGAGAATAATGGAGAAAAAGGAGTCTGCTTCTTCCAGAACGATCCTCATATATAAATACAGTGAGAGTGTTTCTTTTCAGACCCATGTTATAGTATTAACCTGCTTCCACCATCGCGGTTGGTAGCACAAGCAAAATTAGTGGAAAGGTTTCAAACACTTTCTTGTTACTGACGCGTCAAACCGACCCAGCAATTTCACGGAAACACAACCTTTCATTTCATTTTCGGCGAGCAACGCAACTAGATGCTCACTGTAGCTGCGGCCTGTAGTTGGTGAGCGAGTGTGCTGATGTACGCATATGGAAATGCTGTGAATGCCAACATGTACTTGGGGCACATGCATGCATATATACTTCGCTGTGGTTACTTGACTCTTTCCAAACGCAGTCATCCTCTACAACATTGGTCCGCAACCACACCCAAGTAGTCCTCCCTTCTTTCGGAAATCGATTTCACGAACAAGTATTTTCAGAGGAAAGAAGTACTAGTTAAGAGGCATCTCTATATCTATATCTATACCTACTATTACAGCATGATGATATTTTTGGTTTCGTCCCACATATGATCCCACATTACGTGAAATACATGAGGTGGTACTAATTTGTAGAGCAAAGTTTCATATCAACTATCAAAAAAGGTTCATATCAGCTGAGTTGGGCGTGCGCTCCTCCACTTGGGCCTTCGCACGTACGTTGTGATCAAGCCTGTTAGGTTGTTTTAGTTTTGTTTCTAAAAAAAGGTTCTTTTAGTTTTTTTAAGAATCCTATCTTCTCTCTTTTCCTATGCCCTCCCGTAAGTTGTTTTAGTTTTTTTTATAAACAAAATATCAGTCGTCCGGCTGGGCCTTATGGGCCACCAGACACGTCTCGGCTTTCAATGGAATTAAAAATCTTCTCAGCTAGCGTAGCCCTGTATATGATGCGTCTTTTTTTTGTCTTTCTCAAATGATTGCCGTCACTCGCCTTGGGAAATAAACAGTGAGCTTATAAAACGGGATTAGCAAAATAGTTTGTGAATTACAATAGAGTTTACTGATTCATAAAATGTTTGCTGATTCAGAAAATGTTCGTGAGTTTCAACAAAGAAAATTGTTCGTCCATTCTAGAATGGTTCGCCGATTCAAAATAAAATGCTTAAAAACCATCCGCAATATAAAATAATGTTCACAATTTTTAAAAAATGTTTGTAAATAGTAAAATGTTCATGATTTAAAAAAATATTCCCAAATTCATAAAAATGTTCATGAATGATCGAAGGTATGTAGTTAAACAGTAATGCTTCTGAATGTTTTTGACTATATACCGACGTAAATTTTGAAGAATTAATTGCCGGGGTGGATTCAGATATTATAGTACGTTTTCTTAAATATGTTTCTTGAAATTCAGAATAATTATTTGAATTACAAAGTTTTTTGACAACCACAATATTATTTCAAAAATGTGCACATTGCTTCGATTTGTGAATAAATTAAAAAAAGAAACATTTTCATGCATTTGTGAACAAATTTTCAAAATCATGCAATGAGATGTGAACAAAATGTTGTCATCGTTATTGAACATTATGATTTTTTTTTCTCCCGTTGCAACGCACGAGCCTTTTTACTAGCAACTAAAAATAACATGATACATGTACACTGCCTGGATAGTAATCATGTGTTTTTATGGTTCACATGTGTCCAATCAAATCAAAGACATGTTAAATGGTCCTGCCATCAAAGGCAAAGATATCAAACCAACCTGTCTAGAGAAAAAAGTGGCGCAGCTGCTGACTGGAGATGCATGGAGCCGCACAAGCCTATAAATGCAATTTGGTGAGCTACTGAAGCTCCCTCACAATGACTCCAAAGGGATAGATATCGTTACATTCCAAATCTATTTTGTCTAGTATATCTAGTGATGATGCTAAAATATGGTCCATATATTTAAGATAAATAGCTTTTAAATCTTACATGAATGAGTTGTGTAGGCTTGAGAGGCATTTGGGATTATTCTATCACATTTGAGGAGAAAGTGTTTACAGTCTAGTAATCTCTCACCCATTTGCAACAATTCGACTAGCCAGTGAGCGATCATCAGCTCAACTAGGCAGTTTCGCCATGAGATCTGTCGATGACAACCGTCCTTAATTTGTCGCTCTGGGAAGCGGTGCGCCTAAGAAGGTGTACGATCCTTATCATCATCACTGCCAGGGGACTCGGGCGCCCCAACCGCCGCCGCCTCGACCTCCCTCCTCCCCTTCTTCCCCGCCGCCGCCGAAGGAGGCCGGCGAGCGAAGCTCGCCCGGCGGATGGCAGACGGTGGCCCTTCTCCTTTCTTCACGAGGGGATCCTCTGGCTGAGATGCGTCGGCGTCCCTGGACATACAACATGGAGGCGGAGTTGGCTCGCTCGGGCGGCGGCCCGATGGGATCTCGGCGGCGCTGCGGGGGCTGGCGGCGGCGGATCTGGGGTTTCCCACCCCAGATCAGCTCTCCTTCGGGTGGTCGGGCTCGGGCGCCGTCCGGCGGTACTAAGCCGTGATGGGCGCTCGCGTTGGCTATCTTCCTTCACTGATGTGATTGGGGGCGGCCGAAGGCATTGGTGATGCCGGATTCGAGAACGGTGGCGGCGCCGTCCCCTTCAGGGATGACGGTCGGGTGCTGGGTCCTTGTGGCGGCGCCGGTGGCGGCGGATCTTGGGATCCCGCTCCCAGGGACGTCGCAGGACGCGGCGGCCCATGCACGAGAGACGGAGTTTTTTCGAACAGATCTGGGTGAAAACTTGCTTTTGACTACTCTCTGCTACCTCCGGCGGCGGTGTCTGCGTCATTCCCTTCTTGAAGGCATCGTTGTGGAGAAGTTCAAGGCCAGTCTCTGCTACCTCCGGGGGAAATCCTAGATCAGTGATCGGATGACGGCGGCGCTCTAGTGTCGTTTCCTCCTTGGGGGCGTCATTCATGGAGGTACACACGGGCTCAGGGAACAGAGGACGACTTCTTTGGTGGAGCGGTACTTCATCTTATACATTGATGGCGGCGGATCTCGGCGGCGTGGCGCTGTGGTGATTCGGAGTCCGATCAGCAGAGATGGACTCACGCTGAAGGAGGATGCTGTTTGGCGTGATGGTGGCGTTAATGGCAGAAGAGGCCTGGCAAGGTCCATGCATTAGTTTCTGTTCTGAAGATGGATTGGCGGAAAATGGCGGCGACGACACAGAGAGTGTGTCGGACCAGTTTGTGCCTCAAACCAGGTATGTGGCTTGGTTGGGGCCTCTGTCTTTAGATGTTAAGCATTTGTGCGATGTCTGTTTGGTATTAGGCTCGGACTATCGGCACCCCTTCATCAGGTGGATAGGAGTAGCGACAGTTGTTCCTAAGATGGTGGCTTCAGACTAACTCATATACTACTTTGTAAGATCTTTATGAATAATTAATAAAATGGCTGCATGCATCGTCCAGATGCAGAGGCCGGTGTAATCCTCCTTTTCTAAAAAAAAAATCATCACTGCCATGCTCGGCCTTGTATCGAGGGCAAATTGGCCGGAGCAGAGCTGCCAGAACGCACAGTGGAACCTTCGGGTTGCATCCCGCAACTTTTCCTATACGAGCAGCCGTCGACAAACCCTCAAAGATTCATCATTGTCCACCGTAATCTGCAGCCCGAGTGGCCGGCCGGTTCGCCATGGTATCGGAAAGAGAAACCTCCAAAATCCAACACCCAATAGAAGTTCATTGATTAATCAGACCATCAACGAGAGAAGGAGCCTAGCCTAAACCTCGCTAGCGGCCGCCGCCAGGAGAGCCGCCTGCGCCACATCTACCAACGAGGTGAACCAAGGCCCGCAGCCGCCTGCTACAGCCAGATCCGGCCAACCAAAGGGGAGGCCGAGGTCCTCGGTGGTGAGCGCCCAACTCCAGGTCGGAGTGAACTTAGCACCGGCCAGCGCGCTCCAGGGTGAGATCCACACCGTGGCATGGAGAAGCCCAGCCCGCCCGCGGAAGAACAGATCAACACCATGGCCGACTCTGGGTGCTGTCCGTGGGATCCACAAGAGGGGGAGGGGCAGCGAGGAACAGGAAAAGGGCCCCGCTGCTGTCTAAGAGCATTACTAGTAGAGCCCTCAAACCCTCAAACCCCTAAAAATAACCGCTTTTTTACAGTTTTTGTCGAAAAAACGCTGTAGACTAGAACCTCTAAACCTTCAAACCCGTAAAAAAATTTAGAGGTCCAACCCTCAAACCACTTTGCAATCTGTAGAAGTAGGGGTTGAGGGGAAAATCGCCCCCAACCCGCACTCCTCCTCGCTCGCTCCTCGCTCGCGTGGGAGCAAACCGCCTCCTCCTCCCGGCCTCCTCCTCCCGCCGCCTCCTGCCGCGCCGGCCATGGAGAGCCCCGCCGCCGCCGCACCCCTGCCCGCCGCGCCCGCCCCGCCCGTCCCGCCCGCCTCGCCCGCCCCGGCGCCTGCCCCCGCCCCCGCCCACCCGACCGTGGCCAACGTGGTGGCGGCGACCCACGTCGGGGCCAAGCGGCGGCGGGTGGGCCTCGCACCTTCTCCTGCTGCCCCGGCCACCGTCACCGCCCCGGCGCCCGCCCTCGCCGCCTCCCCGCCGCCCGCCCCGGCCACCAAGAAGAGTCGGCCGAAGGCGGCCTCTCATGGGCCGCGAGGGGCGGCCTCCAAGGTCGCCGGCTCGTCCCCGGCTGTGACCAAGCCGCGGAAGAAGCCCGCGGCGCGGAAGAAGCCCGCGGCGGCCGCCATCGCCGAACCTCCTCCCGCCGCGCACGAGGTGTTCGAGGAAATGGCAACCCCATCCTCATTCATGGACCTCCTCCAAAATGCGGAGGTGGACCTGGAGCTCCGCCTCTAGACCCCTTTAGGGTTGGTGGCGACTTGAAGGAAAAGGAGGAAGATGAGGAGGGTGAAGGGGATGACGAGGAGGAGGTGGCCGAGATAGGGGAGGAGGCGTTCACCGCCGCTTCCCGCCCACACGCGCGATCGACAAACTACACCGAGGCGTAAGATGTCCTCTTGGTTCGTGCTTGGGCAGCTGTGGGAATGGATGCAACCACCGGCACCGATCAAACCGGTAAACGGTATTGGCAAAGGATCGAGGACGTCTATTGTAGGATCAAGCCAAAGAATAGTGGGTTCATCCATCACACTTTCCGGTCGCTTCAAGGCCGGTGGGAGTTGATCAAGCCCGCTTGTTCTCATTGGAGTGCGGCCATGGACCAAGTGATAGATGCACCACCTAGTGGAACCGTGGAGAGTGACTATGTGAGTACATATTGCCGGCATGAGGTACAAGGAGATGGCCGCTTCCAAGGGCAAGCCATTCCCATTTAAGCATGTTTGGTCAATTCTTCAAACCTTTGACAAGTGGAAGTTGAGGGATCAAGAGACCGCACCCAAGAAGTCGGCAATGCTAAGGATGGATGATAGTGAAGATGAGGAGGAGAGGAACTTGGGCAAGCCCGAGGGAACCAAGAAGGGCAAGTTAAGGGTGAAGATGGAAGAAGAGGCGTCAAGCCTAAGGGAGAAGATGGACCACATGATGAAGGCAAGAGAGGAATTGACAACGAAGACATTGGAGACGAAGCTTCTTATCACCGAGAAGAAGAAAGAGGTCAAGCTTGCACAAGTTGAAGCAAAGCGTGAAGAAGCAAAGCGCAAGGCCAAGTTGGAGGAGAGGATGATCAAGCTCAAAGAGGCAAAGGTATGGAAAGAACTCATGGTGGAAGAGAAAGAGCACATGATGATGTCCAAGAAGGACATGGATGAAGACCAATTGCAATGGTGGAAGGACTACAAGAAGGACATCGCGGAGAGGAAGAGGATGTTCCGTGTTGCGTCCTCTACTTTTCGAGGTGACACTCCGATGAGTAGTTGTGGTGATGGCGGTGTGTACGACTCCACCGGTGCCGATGGAGATGCTTGATGGAGCCTGTTTGTGGTCTAGGAGATGGCGCCGAGGTGCAACTTTTTGGTGATGGTGCCGATGAGAGGAGGAAGATGATGATTTTGTGATGTAAACTATTTAACCATACATCAATGATTGTCATTTGGTAGTTTGTTTGGAAGTTGATTGTGTTTTTGTTGTCATAAATTGTGAGATGTCAAATGATAGATTTAAAGGTTGAGATCGAGGCAAAGACTAGAACCCTCAAATCTAATCCTTAAAGCAGTTTAAGGGTTGAGTTTGCGGGTTCTAGTATTTGCCTCTATTTTTTAACCCTTAAAAGTGTCAAAAGGTGGCACTTCTCAACCCTTAAAACTGCTTTAAGGATTTGAGGGTTTGAGGGTTCTACTAGTAATGCTCTAACGGTGGCGTCCACCCGTGTCGCGTAGGCGACGCCGGGGCACTACGTGAGGGATTAACCATCGATATTTGGTGGAAGGCACACATTATGTCATGGACGGATGTTTTAAGTATATTTGGGGGAAGGCATACCAAATAGAGTGATTCAATCATGGTTGTTTAGATGTTTGGCGGAAGGCACAAACTCTATTGCTTTTTAGGAGTCACATAGTTATTTGACATGGATTGCCTCGGGCCAAATAAAAAGCTAATAGTTGTTTTTTACTGATCACGACATGTTTGATGTATGGCTATTTAACTTAGCTTTGTTATTTGACGGATAAAATTTAACAGAGGCGTATGTTTGCAGCTACGGTTGGATGGCCGGCTCCTGAATCCGTGTTCGGACACCAGTCCAGACCGATTTTCAGACAAATGCTGTGTTCGTTTGCGGGTTGGTGTTGGAGATGCCCTTAGCATTAATTTCTTGAGCTAAACTATTCATGGCATAATTCTTGAAGGAGACAACACCAGATGGCTAGCAGCAGCTGGATGGTCCTATATATATTTCGGGCCCTGGTACTCAACCATAATCAAATTAAAATCCTTGCCGGCTCTTTCATTTTTAATGGCAGCGGCTGCTGGATGAGTTATGGGCAGTACCGAACAACAATCATGTTCACGATATATATCTAGACTAGAACATCAACACACATGCATGGACGTGAACGGGACGTGCTCCTTTATTATTCAGTGGCCGGATACAAGGCATCTACTATGAGTAGTAGAAAGAATTACAAAGATTTGGTATAACCATGTACATATACAATAGCTTTAACAGCAAACTAATTAAGCTGATAGTCGACCCTAGGGAATAATCAATGTCTATTCTGCTCAAAGGGCCGGAACATGTTGATATCACTGCTGTTCACCTCGTTACGGGGCCTCGCGTTCTTTTCCATGTCCTGCACGGTGGAAGTAAAATCAGTACAAAAGTTTATAGTCCATGTGTGGAGAGCGACCAAATTGAAGGCGGCTTTCATGTCACTGTGGAATTTCTAGATGTCTGCGGTTAATGTCTACCGTTTGACAGTTGTGTCTAAAGACTGTAAAGTGCTTAAACACAAGATTTGAGCGCACCAGGAGAATAGCAAGGCCTCGCTTTCATAAAAAAGGATTGGAGAAACGTAGGAGGAAAAAAGCGTACGTCATGGACTGCCTCGCGGAGAAGCTCCAGCTGGTGCCTCGAAAAACACAAGTTTCCGAAACAATATATATCAATTCTCGCACCATTCACCAACCATGCATAGTGTATAAGGCTAGTCATAGTGGGAGTAACTTAGGTAGTAACATAGCGCACTTCAATTTTTTTACTTATATGACATATATTTAATGAGAAGAGCGATGTTTAGAGTAACATAATATGTTACTGTAACATAGCGTTTTCCGAGAAAGAATGAGTCTATAAGCTAATAAATGAAGTCATCTATGACACTACTATCATGTTACTTTGCATTATGAAGATAGTGACTTAGACTAGTGTCATATGCATGACACTAGTATAAGTTACTTCCCACTATGACCATCCTAATAGGACTTGTGCATGCATCTAGCTGGCGTGTGTGCCACTGATTTCAATTCAGACCAATCAGAAAATGAAGGAAAGACGAAACCGGCGGGAGGATTCTTTGTGATAACAAATCAAAGGATCTGTATGTAGATCGAACTGGCAGCTCCATGCCAACTGCTAAGTTCCAGAATTGGATTCATTTATTTGACATGTGTGTCATCATGTGGGATATGGTCCAGAAATGAAATATTTTACTGATGGTTTTTTTAGACAATCTTGTGAAGTTTTTATTTAACTCGTCACAATGTTTACAGGGACGAAAGATAGATCATCTGGGTTGGCTAACCACACACGGCGGCCAACACCAAGTGAGAGAGCATAGTTCGCTAGATTGTAGGTCTCGACATTCGAGCTCTAAACTCATGGCTAAAAAAGCAATTAACAAAATTCTTGGAACGATCTACAATCTCCCTAATGATAGCTCCATATACCGCTGCACTCATCTGCACAATATCATCAATGACCACTTTGCAGTCTGAGGCCACTGAGATCATGTTTTCATACAAATCATCCGCCAGTGCTAGTGATTCCAGTACAGCCAATGCTTCAAGCGTCGTAGCATCATCTATGCCATGAAAGGTAATCGTGGAAGCGCCCAAGAAAACTCCCTGGCGATCCCTACACACTGCTGCAACCGCCCCTACGGATCTGGTTCTCATGAGTGCAGCATCAACATTGATCTTGCATGTTCCTTCTTTTGGTGGTACCCATTGATTCGGACGTGGTTGAGCCACCCTAGGCTCCCCCTGAGGTTTCGCTAGGACCTGGAGATCGCTGATGAAAGAGGCCACAAAAGCGTTTGTTGCATGTGGTGTTTGGTGCATCCCTTCATCGACCAGTTTCCTCCTGGAGCTCCAAATTGCCCACAAAGTGACTCCAAGTCTAGTGAACTCCTCGTGTGATAATGTGTCTTTCATTATGAACAACCATGTTTTTGCAGTTGGGTTGTCGCAAGTACTCATTTGGCCGACCAGGTGCTCAGGTGCCAGGGCCCATACGCTCCTCGACATAGCACAATCGAGCAAGGCGTGTCTCCAAGAGTCCACCGCCCCACATATCTGGCACGCCGGCGAGGTAGCCATGATGCGGTGGTGTAGTATATCATATGTGGGTATAGACTCCCATGCCAAACGCCACAAAAACACACGAATTTTGTTCGGGACCTGGGTATGCCAGAGAGACGTCCAACTGCTACTCTCCTCGGCGCTGGAAGGACCCTCGGTGCCATATAGCCAATTCTCACGTCTGAGTTTGGGGTATTGGATCATGCAATATGCCGAACGGATAGTAAAAATACCTCTCTTTTCTCTGCTCCATGCCCAAAAGTCTTCCACTCTCCTCGTACATAAAGGAATCTTGAGTATGGCCTCGGCATCAATAGGTACGAATACAGTACGGACCAACTCCTCTTTCCACGTGGCCGTTGTTTGTTCTATGAGTTCGTGCACTCGGGTAGGAGGATTGTGAACCAAAGAAGCTATGGGCCTAGGAATAACATCCCTCGGAATCCAGTTGTGCTCCCAGATCATCGTGTCCTCTCTCGTCCCGATTCTCCTAATGATTCCTTGCTTCATTATGTCCCTTCCATCAATAATAGCACGCCATATCTGCGAAGGGTGCGCACCCAATTTGGCCTCCAGTAGTCCTGTCTCAGGAAAATATGCTGCTTTCAGAATCAAAGAGCTCAAAGAGTTAGGATTATTCAGCACTCTCCACGCCTTCCTGGCCAGTAAAGCGAGGTTAAACATCTCAAGATCGCGGAAGCCCAGCCCTCCCATGTATTTTGGTCTAGTCATGATCTCCCATGATACACATGCTGGTTTCCGTTTTGCCTTGCTTGCTACCCCACCAGAACTGCCTTATGATGGATGTGATATTGTCACACAAGCCTCTCGGTAGCCGGAAGCAAGCCATGGAGTAAACTGGAATTGCCTGAGCAACAGATTTTATGAGCATTTCCTTCCCTGCTGAAGATAAGAGCTTCTCCATCCAACCATTGATCTTTTCCCACACACGGTCACGAAGGTATTTGATTGTGCCATTCTTAGAGTGCCCCGCATCTATTGCCATTCCCAAGTATTTTTCACTCAAAGATTCTCTATGGACTTGAACAACAAGTTTCACACTGTCGCGGGTTGTTTGAGGACACCCTCTGCAGAAGAAGATAGTGGACTTATCATTATTCATTCTTTGGCCAGAAGCACCACAATAAGCATTCAATAGGTTTGACACCGCATCGCTCCCTCAACACTGGCTTTGAAAAACAGCAGGCTGTCATCTGCAAACAAAAGGTGGTTTACAACCGGAGCTGTTGGTGCCACCTTGGTTCCTCCTAGCACTGATGACTAAAAACTGGATTTTAAAAGGCACGAAAGGCCCTCCGCTGCAATCAAAAACAAGTAAGAGGAGATATGGTCTCTTTGTCGAATACCTCTCGAAGGCTTGAACTCGACACAAGATTATTTCACAATCTGACCTTTTTAGCAACGCCATAACCCGTAACGTTTCATCCCCACATAAAACGCCGAGCCAGCTCGCGGTATTGCCATGGCCCCACTCGCTGACAAGGCAGGTTCGAAACGCGGAGCCAGATTGTGTTTCTGGAAACGCCAATAGCTTTGGCGTTTCTGTCCAGGCTGAAAACACCAAAGGCCATGGCGTTGCTGCACTTGATATAGTACGTAGTACTACGTACTCGGTGCCACTAGCTTCACTGTTAGTGTGGATATATAGTGAGACGTCCAGTCGATTCAGGAGGAATTTCTTCGGTGACATTATCATCACACAGCCAGATGCATATGTGCGGGCCGTGCAAATGCATGGCCCTGTCTCCTTACGCGTAGTGCTAAGCACACCACATGCATGGTGCATGCACGCATGCTGCTAGCAGGTGGTTAATTAATCGGAAACAGTTCAAAAGCAAGTCATTATTGGTTGCTAAACATACCAGTAGCATGGCCTTGTCATGTCGTCTCTCATACTCACATCGATCGTGCATGTAGTGGTCAGTGGTCTGACCGACCCGCCAATTCAGGCAGGCAAGCACCACTAGTGGCATGCATGCCGTCCTGCTCTAAAGACTGAAGCTACAAGCAGGCGACACAGCATGGAAATGCCAGTATGGAAACGCCAAAGCTCCTGGCGTTGCTGTCCAGGGCAGAAACGCCAAAGCCCCTGGCGTTTTTAAAAACGCAATCTGGCTCAACGTTTCGACTTTCGAGCCTGCCACGTTAGTGAGTGGGGCCAGGGCAGCAACGCGAGCTGGCTTGGCGTTTCTGCGTGGGGATGAAACATTACGGGCTATGTCATTGCTAAAAAGGTTAGATTGGGAAATAATCTTGTGTCGAGTTCATTTTGTGCTATGATTTCCTGATAAGGTCAAAACGTTGATTTCGGCCGCTCACCAACCCCCAGCCCCCCATTATTCTCCAAAATGGTCACTATTCACAAACAGTTTTCAGATCGCCTGCTTCTGAAAAGGGCCAGCAATAATTACATTGGATGCTCATGTTCTTTGTCACGAGATTTGACTGCTAAATTCATGCCGGTGTCCATGGCACATGCGGACAAGTCTGATCTCGCATCATCATCGTACCAGTGAAATCCACTAGCGTATCGAGGTAGACATCTATCTTTATTATTTTATGAGCCACACTCAACTTGACCGGATACCTAGAAAAACAATAGCCAAATGGATTCAGGAATAAAAATCTTGTTGGTAACATTCACGAATATTCGAACTTGGCCTTAATTTCTTGAGCTAAACTATTCCTGGCATAATTCTTCGAGGAGACAACACCAGATGGCTAGCAGCAGCAGACTCTTTCATTTATAATGGCAGTGGCTGCTGGATGAGTCATGGAGTAGTACCCACCAACAATCATTCGCGAAATATCTCGAAATCACAACACCAACACACATGCATGGACATGATCGGGACGTGCTCCTTTATTATTCAGTAACCGGACACAAGGCATCTAATATGGTAATATGAGTAGAAAGAATTACAAAAATTGGTATAACCATGTACATATACAATAGCTGTTACAGCAAACTAATTAAGTGGATAATCGACCCTAGCGAATAATCAATGTTTATTCTGCTCAAAAGGCCGGAACATGCTGATATCTCTGCTGTTCACCTCCTGACGGGGCCTCGCGTTCTTCTCCATGTCCTGCATGTAGGGTTGAAGGAAAATCAGTCCATTTTTTTTTCTAGTCCATGGGTCGAGATCAACCAAATTAAAGGCGGCTTTCATGTCACTGTTGAATTTCTAGACGTCCACGGTTAAGGTCTACCATCTGACACGAGTTTAAAGACCGTAAAGTGCTGAAAGACAAGAGGTTAATGCACCAGGAGGAATAAGATTTCGCTTTCAAGAAAAAGATTGGAGGTCCAGAAAAAAGGATTGGGGTCTGGGGAACCGAAAAAAAAACTTACATCGTGGACGGCCTCCCGGAGAAGCTCCAGCTGGTGCCTCGACACGGTGCGGACCTGCAAATTGAACCAGATAGAGAAAAAGATAAATTTCAGAAACAATATATATGAATTCCCTCATCATTCACCAACCATAGTGTATAATAAGACTTGTGCACGCATCTAGCTGGCGTGCGTTCCACTGATCAAATTCTGATCAATCAAATGTGGAACAGAGAGACGAAACCGGTGGGAAGATTCTTCATGAATAACAAATGAAAGGATCTATATATAGATCGAACTGGCAGCTCCATGCCAACTGCTAACTTCCAGAAATGAATTCTTTTATTTGACAGTTGCAAGTTGTGTGTCATCATGTGTGATATGGTCCAGAAATGAAATATTTTACTGATGCTTGTTATGTTGGTAGTTGTGGTTCATGCAAGGTGAATGAATGAAACGGGACGTACCCTCTTGACGATGGTCCAGATGACACCTTCGGAGCAGGGCGGGGTGGTGAGGGAGCCCACGTAGCGGTAGTACACGCTGGCCTTTCCCCTGGCGCCCCTCGGGTCCATCATCCCCATCTTCTCCTCCCTGTCCTTCCGATCCGCTATCATCTCCAGGTATGGCTCCAGCTGCGTTCGTACAAAGACTAGAGTTAGCCCCATGCATGGCGTGCCAATACCCATTATTAACTGCATCTTGCAGCTTTGCAAGGGGAGGTACCATGTTGGTGTGTTAGTAAAGCATAATTAAGTTAAGTCCCATGTCGGCGTGTTCGCTTTAGTTAATCAAGCTTATTTAAGCCTGGTTCGTTGGTTGGTTAACTAAAGAAAGCAAGAAAGAAAAGAGAGAAGCAAAAGTTACCTTGTGCAGGAAGGCGTCGTGGGCGCCGATCTCGTAGAAGACGCCGATGACGGCGGCCTTGCCCTCGGCGCTCTCGTGGAACATGTGGAGCTCCATGTCGTACCGGCGGCCGTTGATGCTGTGCTCGGTGGGCGAGTGCCAGTGCAGCTGCCGGAGGAAGTAGGGCGTGCCGCCGATCGACACGCTCCCGGCGTCGCCCTCGAACTTGAGCATGATGTCGTGGCCGCGGTTGACGATGGTGGCGTTGGCGGGGACATAGGTGTGGTTGAGGTAGCCGAGGCCGCGCACGAGTGAGACACGCGGGCTGGCGAGGTCGATGGGCGACTGCATGTTGCCCTTGCCGCATGCAGACCACTCCTCCTTTATCTTGCCCCAGTGCGCCGGCCCGTTCTCCGCGTCCAGCGAGTAGCTGAACTCCTCCTCCTCCTCGGTTTCCTGCTGGGCTCTGGCTGTCGGGAGGAGGATGGAGGCCGAGAAGAGGAGGAGGAGCACGCACAGCCGGAGGTCCCGAGATGGACGCATGTTGTCTTGGTGTGCTCGGAGCGCGTTGGTGCTGGGTTGGGTGTCGGCTCCTCTGCTCGTGGAGCTGGTGAGTTCCTCTTGTGTGTGTTGGACCGGGGACAGAGCTGGTGGGGTATAAATACCGTGGAGAACCAGAGAGAATGTCATGGGTCATGGCCGTCTGCCGAGTTAGGTTGGAACGTTTCAAACCTGTCTGTCAACTTTGCTACCCCTTACGGAGTTACGGTAAGGTACTGACCAACACAGCACCAGGAAGCAAAGTAAACATCGCCGGCGTCCCATTCCGTTCCACGGAAAGGAAGCATGCATGAACGGCCCGGACCGTGTGGGATAGGGACACGCTTGTGCGATAAAAAAAAGTCGGGGTTTGGTGAGAAGCCGCACGGCTTGTCATTATCTCTCAAGTTTGGAACAACACCATTTTGTTGTTGGACAACACCATTTTGCATCATCGATCGCATATCACCGATCCTCTCCTACGCTGTACTACAGTGAGTGTTTTTTGTTCAGACCTGCTCCCACGATCGTGCTTCTGGAAGGACAAAGAAATTTGGTACAGACGTTTCACACCCCTACGTGTTACCCACGAGGTTCATCGTCCAGACCTGCCCACGCGCAGTCCAGTGCTTTGAACAAGACCCAGCAATTTCATAGAAACTGCGAGATATGGCTCTCGCTGTAGCTTCACAAGATTTTTATAAAGTACTCAGCAATTTTTATAGGTGTTTTATTTAATGTGGCACAAGAGGGCACGTTAAAAATATAGCGCACTTGGTCTAGCGAGTGTGCTGATGTATGCATAAAAAAATTCTGTGGATACCAACATGCACCACTTGGTTGATAAACAATCATGTCCGTCCAGTCGGCCGGCAGCTTCACCACCCCCGGTGCATGCATCCATGCGTGCTTCGCAGTGGTTTCTTGACTCTTTCCAAATGCAGGAATCCTCCCCTACACCATTGGTCCTATCACGTCGGCAAAACCCCCTAGGTATGAGTTAGGGCAACTCCAGCGTTGATCACCTATTCGTGCTCAAACCAGCACGTGTGTGGACCGGTCCGGACGTTTGAAATCCCACAAAGTGGCGCAAAACAGTGGAAGGTCCGCGGGAATTCGGTCTTCTTGAACCCTCGGTGGATTCCAAACAAGAGATCCTAGCGTGACTCATAGGTGTTGACGGCTCGATCTGCCCCGTGGGGATCTCCCGAAAGCAAACATCTAACCTAGAGGAAAGGCAACACGGTTGATGTCAAATCCCATGTGGATCTCGGTTCCGGGAAGAACGACCCGTGCATGGTGCGCCGTTGTCAGTTTGGATTCCGGCAGACCCTTTGGAGGGTATCGAGACTAGCCAGAAGAAGCCAGATGAAAAATAGAAAATACATTACCCATGTTCAAACCCTCGCTCTCGAGGTGAAACCCTACGCATGCTCTTATTTTATTAATTGGATAGGATGTACACAATAAAGGTGTGGTCTTTAGGATTGTAGGTATGCCAAAGTGTGAAGGTTAAGATGCCTATCAACTAGCCTGGACCCTGGCTTATAAAGGATGCCTGGATCCAAGATTTATATAAGCCTAGTCGGTCTAAGGCCAGTGTGGAGGATTCCAGGATGATCCGGCCTCCTTGTCTTGCACGACAAGGATGATGGTTCCTTCTTTCCAAACAGTCCAAAAGCCGGGCTGGAGACTGTGACGCCCCCGATTCAATCATACACTAATCATACACGCAAACGTGTACGATCAAGAACAGGAACTCACGGGAAGATATCACAACACAACTCTACAAATAAAATAAGTCATACAAGCATCATATTACAAGCCAGAGGCCTCGAGGGCTCGAATACAAGAGCTCGATCATAGACGAGTCAGCGGAAGCAACAATATCTGAGTACAGACATAGGTTAAACAAGTTTGCCTTAAGAAGGCTAGCACAAACTGGGATACAAATCGAAAGAGGCGCAGGCCTCCTGCCTGGGATCCTCCTAAACTACTCCTGGTCGTCGTCAGCGGCCTGCACGTAGTAGTAGGCACCTCCAGTGTAGTAGGAGTCGTCATCAATGGTGGCGTCTTGCTCCTGGACTCCAACGTCTGGTCGCAACAATCGGGTATAGAAAGGGGGAAAAGAGGGAGCAAAGCAACCGTGAGTACTCATCCAAAGTACTCGCAAGCAAGGAACTACACTACATATGCATGCATTGGTATCAAATGGAAAAAGGGGTAGCATATGTGGACTGAACTGCAGAATGCTGGAATAAGAGGGGGATAGTTAGTCCTATCGAAGACTACGTTTCTGGCAACCTCCATCTTGCAGCATGTAGAAGAGAGTAGATGGTAAGTTCACCAAGTATCATCGCATAGCATAACCCTACCCGGTGATCCTCCCCTCGTCGCCCTGTGAGAGAGCGATCACCGGTTGTATCTGGCACATGGAAGGGTGTGTTTTATTAAGTATCCAGTTCTAGTTGTCATAAGGTCAAGATACAACTCTGGGTCGTTCTTTTACCGAGGGACACAGCTATTCGAATAGATCAACTTCCCGGCAGGGGTGCACCACATTTCCCAACATGCTCGATCTCCTTTGTCCGGACACACTTTTTTGGGTCATGCCCGGCCTAGGAAGATCAACACGTCGCAGCCCTACCTAGGCACAACAGAGAGGCAGCACGCCGGTCCAAATCCTATGGCGCAGGGGTCTGGGCCCATCGCCCATTGCACGCCTACATGTTGCGTACGCGGCCGGCGAGTAGACCTAGCCTCCCTTATACAAGAGCAGGCGTTCCAGTCCAACCCGGCGTGCGCCGCTCAGCCGGTGATGTCACGATGGCTTCAGCTCATACCACGACGTCGAGTGCCCATAACTGTTCCCGCGTAGTTGGTTAGTGCGTATACGCCAGTGGCCAAACTCAAATCAAATACCTAGATCTCGTTAAGCGTGTTATTTTGAAACAACCGCGGACGCCGACCAGGGCCAGGCCCACCTCTCTCCTAGGTGGTCTCAACCTACCCTGTCGCTCCGCCACAAAGATCCACTCAGAGGCCCGTTGGGACAAACGTCCTTTCGGACCCAATCCATGAATTACTCGCGGGTACTCTACGGGCCGACCCGTCTTTAGTCACCACAAGTATCATATATGTATAAGTTTATACCCGTGATCACCTCCCGAGTGATCACGACCCGATAGTATAGCATGGCAGACAGACAAGAATGTAGGGCCACTAATGATAAACTAGCATCCTATACTAAGCATTTAGGATCACAGATAAGGTATCAATAACTGTAGCAACAAAGACAGGCTATACATCAGGATAGGATTAACGAAAAGCAGTAACATGCTACACTACTCTAATGCAAGCAGTAGAGAGAAGAGTAGGTGATATCTGGTGATTAAGGGGGGGGGCTTGCCTGATTTCTCTGGCAAGAAGGAGGGGTCGTCGGTGACGTAGACGATCACAGTGGCACCGGTAGTGGTCTCGGGGTCTACCAGAGAAAAGAGGGGGAAGAAACAATAAACATAAAGAAAACATAGCATCACAATTCATAACATGGCAAAACGCGGTGCTAGGGGTGACCTAACGCAGTACTACATGTTGGAGACGGAGAGGGAAAACATCCGCAGAGGCTTTCCCGGCGTTTGGTATTTTTCGGACAGATGAAAAGAGGGGGACGGTTCCATGTTCAACATGCTAGGGGCATGTGACAGATGAACGGACCGCGTATTCGGATCCGTTGGATTTTTCTGAGCAACTTTCATATAGAAAACATTTGCATCCGAGTTACGGATTATTTTATACGAATTTATAAAGTTTTAGCACTAATCTGAAATTATTACTAATTCGAAAATTAATAACAAAATGCTATGGGTACCCAGCTCTCTGTACACATAAGTGTAAACAGAGGATGACATGTGGGCCAGGGGGACCCGACACTAGTGCAGAACCGGGCAATAGCACCGGTTCGTAAGGCCCTTTAGTGCCGGTTCCGTAACCGGTGCTAAAGTGTAGGCACTAAAGCCCCCCCCCCTTAGTACCGGTTCAACACGAACTGGTGCTAAAGGGCAACCACGTGGCATGAGCCAGCTCCGGGGGCCGGGAGCCCTTTAGTACCGGTTGGTAACACCAACCGGTACTAAATGTTTATGGGTTTTTTGTTTTATTTTTTATTTTTCATTTAAATTTGTGTTATCAATTTAATTTAGGATTGTTTTACGTTATAATGAGTTGTTATACTTGATATGGATATGGATATGGCATGTATATATATATATACTTGATCACTTAGCTAGGATCCATCCAGTTCAAACTAATTTGCGGTTTCTTTCATAAATGATATATATAATAACTCATCATCATCATCATCACATATTAATAAATAAATAAACTCTTGCATTATATCATCACCAACAACAGTATATATATATACTAGCTAGCTAAAAATCATCGTAGTCGTCATTAATTACCACTATTTAATCATCATAGTCATTACCGCTATCTAATCATCACCAACACTAGCTAGCTTAAAGAAGAAACATTCACTTGTAACAGAAGCAAAGATATCATCGAGTTCAACATGGTCATGATATTATAAGCGTTCACAAGCAAATCACTATTTGAGATTAGTTAAGTTCAGGACAATACGGACATGAGAGAGGACAAGTACTAAGAGCATGAACTAGCTAAATCACTATTGCTGCTCCCTCTCAGGTAGAATAGCATAGAACATGTATAGCTCTCCTGATTCATCATACTGGAGCATGCAGATGAATCTGTCTCCTAATCTTGGGTTGCGCTTCTCCTTGCTGCCCCCTAGTACTTCTCTGCGATCGTTAACAATTTTGCTCCAATCTTTCACTATTAAGCATTCTTCGCTTTCAGAAATCCTGAATGCACTCATGTGCAATGTAGGAAATCTTAGTCGTAAGCTAACCATTGACATACGACCTTTTGTCTCGATCCACTGAGGCACAACTGTCATGAGGAAGTCCCTGTTGAAGAACATCGTATAGTAATTAATATACTTAGCAATGAAAGTTTATCTTCAAAAATAATGTATGCAAAAGATGCACTAAGGACAAATAGTAAAAATCTTACCATCTTTCGATTATAGATGTGACCGTAGTTCAATACGATCACTATT
This sequence comes from Triticum aestivum, assembly GCF_018294505.1. Taxonomy (NCBI): domain Eukaryota; kingdom Viridiplantae; phylum Streptophyta; class Magnoliopsida; order Poales; family Poaceae; genus Triticum; species Triticum aestivum. The sequence continues at coordinate 57,744,103 of NC_057812.1, forward strand.
GGTCGCACGTTTTGAGTACTAACATTTCTAAGTTCAGAAAGAAAATTTGTCTTGACAGTATGAAGATCCTCAAGCCATGAAACATAATGACTTATCTCCTCGCAGTTTAGTTCAGCCCCGGGGCAGTAGTAGGTCCTGTCTACCAAGCGCCGGACATGTTTGCTTGAACCAAAATAAGCTGACAATACAAATTAGTTGTCAACTATTTTCGCTAGGCCAAGCGGCGGGAAACGAAGCCTTTAGTATCGGTTGGAGCCACCAACCGGTACTAAAGGCCCGACCTTTAGTACCGGTTGGTGGCTCCAACCGGTACTAAAGGTCTAGCGCTGCCACTCCGCGGTGCACAAAGTTTGGTCCCACCTCGCCGGGCGAAGGGCAGCCACACTGGTTTATAAACCCAGCCACGGCTGCCTATTTGAACTCCTCTATATAGCAGGCTTGTGAGCCTAACTTCTGTGCGCTGCCCTGTGAGTCTGCTGGGCCTTTAGGGCCTGTAATTGCACGCCCGTGGCCTAGCAGGCCCACAGGGCAGCGCCCCAATTTTTTTATAGTTTTTTTCTTTTCTTCTTTATTTTCTTCTATTTATTTCTGCGTAGTTTTTTGTATAGTTTTTTCTTTTCTGTTATATTTATTTTCTTCTATTTATTTCTTCTATGAAAAATAGCAAATATAATTTTTTTTCTTTTCTGCTTTATTTTTTCTTCTATTTATTTCTGAGTAGTTTTTTTCTTTTCTACTATATTTATTTTCTTCTATTTATTTCTGAGTAGTTTTTTTATATAGTTTTTTCTTTTCTGCTATAGTTTTTTTCTTTTCTGCTTTATTTTTTTTCTATTCATTTATTTTTATATACCATGCCAAGTTGACGGTTAAAACTTGATGGTCAAAGTCTGGAGTTATAACCAAAGTTTAAAAAAATGAAATGCCGAAGTGCAACTAGTTTTTGCCATAACAGAAGAAGTCCGGAGTTGTAATAAGTTATTAAAAATAAAAAAGAGGTGCAATACTCGTTAGTTAGCTTCAAGCCTTTCGGAATAGTGTAAACTGCACTGCACATAGCTCCGTGCAGCCTACCATATTCCTCAAGGCTTGAAGCTAAGCAACATGAGAATTGAGCCTCTTCTTCATCGTCTCTGCACTCAGGGCTTATAAGCCGCTCCTAGTCCCTCTCTCTTCGCGAGGTGGGACTAAAAAACAGCTTACTAAGAAACTGTAGTACTGGTTCATGCCATGAACCGGTACTAATGGTGTTCGTGGGGCCCCAGCCTTACCTGACACAACCTCATTAGTACCAGTTCGTGGCACGAACCGGTGCTAAAGGTTCGCCACGAACCGGTACTAAAGAGCTCATCCCGCCTAGCAGTTGGAACTGGTACTAAAGAGCTCCTCCCGCCTAGCAGTTGAATGGTGCATACTGAATGCACAAAAATTCTGGAGTTGTAATAAGTTTAAAAAAATGAAATGCCTTTGTAATAGATGAGTTTAATTTCGTCAGAAACCCGAATACTTCGAAAGAGATTGTCCAATTTGTAAACAAAGTGCATCCAGTTTTTGCCGTAACCCTCTCTACTTTTTTGAACATGATATGTGGGTGAAATGATGATACCATGCCAAGTTTCAACTTTTTCAGAGTTCATTTGTAGTGCTTTTCAATTTCCAGGTCATTTAGTTCTCAAAACAAATCATTAAATGCATGATATAAGAGCATTTAGATCATGATCTTATATTTCTTTACAGTCTGAATTGTCAATATGATCTTATACATTAAAAATACTTTGATCATCAATGATCTTTGTGTGTACAATCTGAATTGTCAATATGAGTATAAAAACATTGAATGAGTATAAAAACACTTTGAATGCTGCATACTGAACGCAAAAGAAGTCAAGAGTTCAAATAAGTATAAAAACATTGAATTGCCCGTGTAACAGATGAGTTCTCGTCCGAAACCCTGATACTCCGAAAGACATTGTCCAGGTTGTACACGAAGTGCGTTCAGTTTTTGCCGTGACCCTCTCTACTCTTTTGCACATGCTATGCGGGTGAAATGATGATACAATGCCAAATTTCAACATTTTCACAGTTCATTTTGTAGTGATTTTCAATTTCACGGCCATTTAGCTCTCTAAATAATTCGGTAAATGACTGAAAAACAACAAATGATGTCAGAACGTGTTGGAAATTGATGACGCCGGTTTGAATGCTGCATACTGAACGCAAAAGAAGTCCAGAGTTCAAATAAGTATAAAAAACATTGAAGTGCTCGTGTAACAGATGAGTTCTCGTCCGAAACCCTGATACTCCGAAAGACATTGTCCAGTTTGTACACGAAGTGCATCCAGTTTTTGCTGTGACCCTCTCTACTCTTTCGCACATGCTATGCGGGTGAAATTATGATACCATGCCAAATTTCAACATTTTCACAGTTTATTTTATAGTGATTTTCAATTTCACGGTCATTTAGCTCTCTAAACAATTCGGTAAATGACTGAAAAACAACAAATGATGTCAGAACGTGTTGGAAATTGATGATGCCGCTTTGAAACACAAGAAGTCCGGAGTTCAAATAAGTTATTAAAAATAAAAAAGAGGTGCAATGCTGGTTAATTTGATTCAAGCCTTTCGGAATAGTGTAGACTGCACTTCACATGGCTCAGTGCAATCTATGCTATTCTGAAAGGCTTGAAGTTAAGCAACATGCAGGTGAGCATTGCGCCTCTTCGTCATTGTCTCTGCACTCACGGCTTATAAAACGCTCATACTGCCTCTCTCTTGGCGAGGTGGGACTAAAAATCAGCTTACTAAGAAACTCTAGTACCGGTTCATGCCATGAACCGGTACTAAAGGTCTTCGTGGGGGCCCCAGCCTGACCATAGCCTGACACAGCCTCATTAGTACCGGTTCGTGGCATGAACCGGTACTAAAGGTTGCCCACGAACCGGTACTAATGATGCCCGCCCGCCTAGCCCTTGGAACCGGCACTAATGGTCACATTAGTGCCGGCTCAAATTCAAACCGGCACTAATGTGCTTCACATTTGACCCTTTTTCTACTTGTGCGGTTGACCAGTCAACTATTGATTGGTCAACAGGAGGGTGGCGCCCTCCTGTCATATAGTGCTTTGCTAACTACAAAATTAACATAGTTTAATTAGCAGACTAATTAATCTTAGTTAGTGTTTTAAACGGATTAATTAATTTAATTATTTATTTATTTAAAGCACCTTTTTTAAGAAAAGGGGCTGTGGGGCCCCGCTGGCAGTGGCCCAACTAGCCAATGGAGTGGTTGGTTAGCGGGGCGGGCGTGGGTTGCCCGTCGGGGCGTGGCCCAGGCGCAACGGACGGAGCCCCAGGGCGCCGGCCGGCCGGGGCCGCGGCTGACGGTGGCGACGAGCTGCGCGGAGCAGGGCGGGGAAGTGGTCTGCGGCGACAGGAGAGGCCAATAGGGCCGTGGGGGCACGCGGCCGCGGCGGCATATGGCCACGGCGAGGCGGACGCGGTGGGGGAGGCGCGGGCGAGCACGGGCGTGGCGATGCGCCGGCGGGCGTAGCGGCGGCGGCGGCGGCCGCACGGGAAGCAGCAGCAGGCAGAGCCCACGAGGCGAGGACGCGCGAGAGAGGAGGGCGCGTGCATGCGCGGCGCGGGGCTTGGTCGCCGTTGCAGGCGACGAGCACGGCAGAGCGAGGCGGGCGGGGCGTGCTGGGCGCGGGCCGGAGCGAAGCGCGGTGGGGAAGCACGCGGGCGCGCGCGGCGGTGCGTGGGCCGGGCGAGCGCGGAGAGAAACCTGCACAGGGAGGGGAAGTGAGCGCGGCGGGTGGTGTAGCCGCAGGGAGCTCGGGAGTTGGAGGTCTGCAGCAGCGCAGCACGTACCAACGGGAGGCACGGCAACGGGCCAGGCCTACGGAGGGGAATCGACGGCAGGAAAGAGAGGGCAAGGGAGTAGATGCTCACAATGAGCCTGTAGACGTGCAAAGCGGGCTCGGAGGAGAGCTCGACAGCGACGGGTTCCGACGATGGGGACGGCGATGTAGAGGAGGAAGACGGCTCGATCCCACCGCGGTGATGGCTCCCGGGTCACGTTCATTGGCGTAGAGGGCGTAGTTGAACACTGCGTAGCGGCTGGACACTATAAAGTGGCGAGGGGAGGTCGGTGGTCGCGCGGGCAACGACAGTGTGGCTACGGTGCTCAGGTTCAGATCGGCAAAGAGGCATGAGGGGGGAGGAATGAGAGGGTTAGGGTTCGACACAAGGTTGGGGAGGGACTAGTACGCGCCGGGGCGTCGCGGGATGGCCGCTAAGTGGCCATCCTTGGCCGCGGGCAGTTGAACGGCGGCCACCCCGCCTCGAATGAACAGAGGTAAGGGGTGACCTCTGGGTGGGCCGGCCTGGCGTCCACCTGGGCCGAGTGGCCCAGTAGGATGGGGGGTCCTCTTTTTGTTGTCTTGTTTTCTTTTTTTTTTCCTGTTTTACATTTTGCATCGGCTTGGTATTTAGTTTGTGTAATAAATGAATTTTTCCAGGGTTGAAACTTGGGTCATAAATCCATTGAAATATTGTGGTGCTCTACAAAAAGTGTCAGGGCATTTGGCCAACTTTAAATATTTTTAGAAATTGAAAAGGTCAAATATTATGTTGTTGATCCTCTTAATTAATTATCAGGGGAAATTTTGGGAATTCAAATGAGGTTGGTTTCAACAAGATAATTACTTATTGATTTTATGGAACATTACCAACATTTTTGTTTGACTGTTTGAAAACTTTTATTGTTTGCCGTGACTTCGAATTTGAATTTGGACCGGTTTCGAATCAACGCGAGTTTAACAACAGTAATCATGGTGACGTGGAATCATTAGTAGGGAACTACTGTAGCATAATTACCCGGGCGTCACAGAGACCATGGTCGTACAACAGCTTGGGGGTCCTGGGCGGGACTGATGGGCCTGACTTCCAGTGTCCTGTAGCACCCCTCAGCCGTAGCACCGTCAACCAGGTAGCACTAAGTTGCAATGTAGATTGCGTCCCACAAATTTAAAGCCATAAGAATGTGCCCTTTCATGTATAATTAACATTTGCTTCCTTCCCAAAGTCTCCTATTCATATATATTCTCTACTATAGTTCGGTTTCCTGGCAATCATCTCTTTAGTTTGTGTCATATGCGACCTATTTGTTAGAATAAACCATTCAATTCAAAGAATTGTGATGTAGAACTATTTAGATGAAGGAGAAATGATAGACATTGCATGTTGCTGACTCGAAGGAAAGATAGGCGTAGGTGGTACATGTTGAGGAAGGGAAGGGGCCTCAAAAGGTAAATAATTGTCTCCACGCATCCTCAGGTGGGTGGGACATTTACTAGCTTTATTACCATGGTATTGCTTCTTACAACACTTCAATCTTGAAGAGAAAAATAGCTGTAGGGATTATATCAATCCAAATGCAGCACATCTCAACGGTTGAGATCGTTGATGTGTGTGTTGCAACGTTGCATATGTTCACAAGCACAATGTCACGTTCCGTTAGTGCTATGTTCAGGATACTGCTCCAATATGTTAAGGAGTATTTCCTATAATAAGTTTGGAGCCATAGGTGAGTGTCCTGCACTATTTGTCTTCATGCAAGACAAACATTTGCTTCTTTCCAGTATCTACTGGCATATTTTATGTTATGTAAAATTACAAATGTAAAAACATAGTCTAAAATACACATAAACTGTAAATTTTCTTGTCTTATGACCTATATTTTTTTATATCAAATTTTACGTAGTGAATCAATAGGAATGTAACTATTTGAATTCGAAACATAATTTAATTATGAAATGATCGTAAGATTACCTCGGTTGAAGAATAACTTATTCTACACCCTGGGTGATGAATAGTAACTATATATATATATATATATATATATATATATATATATATATATATATATATATATATATATATATGAGGATCGTATTTAATTAATTATTGCAAGTGCACTAACTACCTACTCCGGCTGCATTTAACTAGTTAGACAATGAAAACAAATTAAGTTTGTGCAGAGAACCTTTTCACACTCTTACAACATTATCCACATGGATATAGGTAATCTATTAAGTAGAAATGACATCTTTCATTAGAAAGGCGAACTGATACTATTAATTTCATAGTTATGTACAACAAGATAATTAATTACACGCATGTAGAAATAGATTTAATCATGAGCAAAGCTACCATTATGCATGTATGATCTCATTGGTTCACTAGGTCTACCCGATCACGTGTCTAGTGTCATGATACTCTAAGGTTGTCATCAGCATTACCACTACTAAGTATAAGAATTATCACACACTCAAATTTGATCAAAGAACTAATCAAATATTCATACCTATATGATATATAGAGAATACATGTCATGTATGTTCAGATATTTTGACGGCAATAAACAAACTAGCAAGTTGGTTTCTACCCGGATTCTTTCCTGCTTATAAAGATTGGAGTTGGTGGTGAGTTCACATGTCGATGAGCAACCTTCACAAATAAAATTCACCTCTACCCACTTTGAGAATTTCAACCTTCTATGAACATAAATAAACAAATGTATTTGTACACATATGTGACACCTAACAAATGCATAAATGCGACTCCAACTCAATATAATGCTCTTGTTTTTCATTTCTTTTCAACCAAGTTATTTTGGTTTTATATCACATAACAAGAGAGTGAAAAAAGTGTAATTCCAAAATGACGATAGACCTTGTCCTCCTACCCGATCCATGACATTGAGCGGTCAATGTACCAATGTCTTTTCTCATATGTTTCAACATTCATATTAAGACTCTTCAATGCCTAAGGCGTGATATTTTGTTGTATTTTTGTTCTTTTTAATAGTGAGCCATGAGGACAGGCTATATTTTGATGATTTCCTAAGCCAGTGACCTAACTGCTCGTATTTATTAGTTTCATAGCAGTGCACTGCCATAGTACTAGTTATGAAAAAAGTTGGAGCAACACTGAGATTGTTAGGAATATGCTAACCATGTTGAAACGGAGCAATTAAGTGTTGGACAAGTCTCTCTATATGTGGAATTAAGGATTGAGATGGACATGTGGGGCCAAAGTCTTAATTTATTAAGAGTTGTACCTTCTGCGGCAAAGGCACCAAAAATCTCCTCATCACCATGATAACGATGGTGCGCTTGATCTGATAGCGGAAGAGATTTTTTTTTTGACAGATAGATATCAAGGATTGTTAGTGAGGTTAGAAAATGTTAGTTTGTTTCCATGGAGCAGAATGCTGAATCTATCTACCAAGCACGGCATGGTAGATAGTGACCGAAATTAATGCAGTTGTTGTGGATTGAAAAGGCTAAAAAAATTAGTCGGCTATATCCTCTATTATTTATTATTGATCTTAACTTTCTCAGGGCATCGAGATCATGCACTCCGTTTAGGGTAGAAAAATAAAATAAAATAAAAATAAGTATCTAAGCTTATGTCTTAGTTCTTTTCTTTAGTATTTCCTCTCCCTCAACACTACATCTTGTGCATGGTGACCTCTCTCTTCTGCATTATGTGAATGATATGATTCTTCTTATAGAAAATGACCTGGATAAGTCTCAAAACCTGAAGCTATTGCTTCAATATTTGAGCAAATGTGGGATCTTAAAATTAACTTCCATAAAAGGGAATTGTTGTGCTTCGGTAAAGCACAAGTGATGCGGTTGTTGTGTATGCTTACCTGTTTGATTGTGCACAAGGAAAATTTACGAGTAAATATTTGGAAATTCCCAATCATTATCAATGTCTTCCTAATGTGAAGTGGAAATATGTAGAAGAGTATTTTGAGAAGTGAATGAGCAATTGGAAAGGCAAGTTTCTCTTTGTTGTAGGACGATTTGTTTTCATCAATTTTGTCCTCAGAAACATGGTTCTCTATATTCCTCTCATTTTTCCAACTCCCAAAAGGGTTCCTGCAAAGGTTGGATTATTTTAGATTTACATTCCCTAGGTAAGAAGATAGTGAAAAAAAACTGGCTTACCAAATGGAGCGTGGTTTGTAGGCTGAAAGATCAAGGTGGTCTAAGCATTGATGACCTTCAGGTTAAGAATGATACATACCTTTCTGAATAAATGGTTGTTGAAAGTACTTACTGCGGATGTCGTTTGGCAAACTCTACTTCACAATAAGTATCTAGGCAAAAATGTTTGTCTTGGGCATTTATGAAACCTAGAGATTCACACATTTGGGCTAGCCCGATGGTGGCAGTGAAACATGTTTTTTTGGATCTTCCGTGATAAAGGACGACTTGGATATACTTTTTTGGGAGGACAAGTGGCTAGGAAATACCACTCTCCGAGACTAGTATCCAATAGTGTAACAGATTGTACATGGTAAGAATGACACTCTTGCGTATGTGCTCAGTTCCTCCCCGCCAGGTGTATCATTTAGGTGGAATTTTATTTACCCCCATCTTGTGTCGTTTGAACATCTTCTATTCCGATTGAATTCAATTAGCCTGGCACATGAATGGGATGTGTTTCACTTGAATCTCAGTTTATTTGGGTCCTTCACATTTGGCTCCATATACCATGCACCTATGCACTCAGAGATTATAGTGTAAAATAACAATCAAATTTTCTAGTCAATAGTTAGTTAAAAGTTAAGATCTTCATGTGTTGTCTTCGGAGGGGAGTTGTGCTACCTAATGACAACCACATCCATTGCAGTTGACAAGGAAGTAAGAAGTGTAGTTTTTTGCAATCACGGCGACAGGTCAAACACCTCCTTCTATAGTGAAAGTTTGCTCACTCTACATGGTTAGTCATTCAAAAGGAGGAGACACCTCTTTTGGTCGGCGTTCTCTGTAGTGGCCTAGACCATATGGATGAGTCATCGTAATAGCATGGTTATCGAGAAGGCCTTCTTGCGACATGCTACTGAGTCTGCTTTGTGGTGGTTGTTGTCTACGCGGAGGGACATGGACATGCTAGTTTGCACCATGGATTTTCTTCAAATGGTTGGCCACTAGATTTCATCGTCCCTTTAGAATTTGGCTAATCCTCATCATGGCCCATGTGTCACTTATTCTGTCTCTTTTGGGCATGTTTGTGTTGTTGAACTATCAGATTTTTTGCTTCTTACAGTCAAATTAATACTTGTTGGTGTATGAACTTCTTTGGCACTTTATCTGTGAACCATTGCGAAAGCCTATTCCCTGATGCCCCTTAATCCCATGCAGCCCATTCAAATAAGATACTGTCTCTTCTTCTTGAATATATTGATGATTTGTGTTCATTATCACTAGAGGAACTGGGCATATGCGAACATGATTGCAACTGAATTAATCGGCTATGAATTGTTGATGTGAAGGTGGTCCGGCAGCTTCATTACATTTATAGACATTTATGGATGTACGCGTCTATTATTGATGTAAAGGTGGTTTGGTGGCTCACTTCATGGCATTTATGGCTTGTATGATTGCACACATCTATTGTCGATTTGAAAGTACTCCGGTAGCTCACTGCATGTATTTATCTGCTTGTATGCATGTATGTGTCTCAGGTTTAGTACATGAGGTACTTCTCTTAGTCTTTGATCCACAAGACTTGCATGCCACGGTTGTGACCTCTATTCTCTTGGTGCTCCAGTATTCTCGATGTTGGTCATGGCGATACCTTTGATCCCAACCTTATATTGTCTAGCAAAAAAATCATTTCCCGCATTGTCCACCTTACAAGACCGTTTGTGCATATAAACTAGAAAAGGCCTGATTGAACCAGCAAGAGTTGTGACGAACATTACTACCTGAGAAGGAGGATAACCCCCAGACATATTTTTTTGAAAATTAAGGGAGAATAACCTTCGGCCTCTGCTTCAGGATGATGCAGGCGGCCATATATTATTAAGAATGCAAAATCCAGCATCCGACCAACATCGGCCTTGAAATAAAGTGGGAAAAACCCCGAGACCTCATACCTCACGATAGTAACTCCATCAGATAGCCAATAACACTATGTTACAAGACGACATCAAAACGAAAAATACACAACTCCTAGGCTACGCCTTCAAGAATGAATCTCCATACGTGCACCGATGATGGCGAGTCCAACAAAAGATTGAACTCAAGGATCATCATGTCTATCCCTGATATGTTATAGTTCATCACGAAGCTCCAATAGCTTGGTGGCAGTGACTATGGAGAATCATCACTATTTCATCTGGAAGATTAACTCCCACTCGATTCAAGCGATTGTAGTACTCAGACAATCCGAGCACATGCTCAATGATTGAGCTTTTCTCCTTAGTTTGCAGGCTTAGGAAACTTGTCAGAGGTCTCATACCTCTTGATGTGGGCACTAGTCTAAAATCCCAATTTCAGTCTTTGCAACATCTCATATGTTCTGCGACGTTTCAAAAACGTCTTCGGCGCCTCAATTCTAAACCGTTAGCATTGCGCACTGAACTATCATGTAGTTATCAAGATGTGTATGTCAGATGTTCGCTACATCCACAGACGACGCTCGTGGTTCAGCACAGTGAGCGGTGCATTAAGGACATAAGCCTTCTGCGCAGCAATGAGGATAATCCCCAGTTTATGGACCCAGTCCGCATAATTTTTACTATCAACTTTCAACTAAATTTTCTGTAGGAACATATCTAAAACAGTAGAACCAAAGCGTGAGCTACGACATAATTTGCAAAGACTTTTGACTACGTTCATGATAATTAAGTTCATCTAATCAAATTATTCAATGAACTCCCACTTAGATAGACATCCCTCTAGTCATCTAAGTGATACATGATCCGAGTCAACTAGGCCGTGTCCGATCATCACGTGAGACGGACTAGTCATCATCGGTGAACATCTTCATGTTGATCGTGTCCACTATACGACTCATGTTCGACCTTTCGGTCTTCCGTGTTCCGAGGCCATGTCTGTACATGCTAGGCTCGTCAAGTTAACCTAAGTGTATTGCGTGTGTAAATCTGGCTTACACCCGTTGTATGCGAACGTTAGAACCTATCACACACGATCATCACGTGGTGCTTCGGAACAACGGACCTTAGCAACGGTGCACAGTTAGGGGGAACACAATCCTTGATATTTTAATGAGGGATCATCTTATTTATGCTACCGTCGTTCTAAGCAAATAAGATGAAAAAACATGACAAACATCACATGCAAATCATAAAGTGACATGATATGGCCAATATCATCTTGCGCCTTTGATCTCCATCTTCGAGGCACGGCATGAACACCATCATCACCGGTATGACACCATGATCTCCATCATCATGATCTCCATCATCGTGTCTTCATGAAGTTGCCTAGCCAACTATTACTTCTACTACTACGGCTAACGGTTAGCAATAAAGTAAAGTAATTACATGGCGTTTTCATTGACACGCAGGTCATAAATAAATTAAGACAACTCCTATGGCTGCTGCCGGTTGTCATACTCATCGACATGCAAGTCGTGATTCCTATTACAAGAACATGATCAATCTCATACATCACATATATCATTTATCACATCCTTTTGGCCATATCACATCACATAGCATACCATGCAAAAACAAGTTAGATGTCCTCTAATTGTTGTAGCATGTTTTACGTGACTGCTATGGGTTTCTAGTAAGAACGTTTCTTACCTACGTAAAACCACAATGGTGATATGCCAATTGCTATTTACCCTTCATAAGGACCCTTTTCATCGAATCCGATCCGACTAAAGTGGGAGAGACAGACACCCGCCAGCCACCTTATGCATCAAGTGCATGTCAGTCGGTGGAACCAGTCTCACGTAAGTGTACGTGTAAGGTCGGTCCAGGCCGCTTCATCCCACAATGCCGCCGAATCAACATAAGACTAGTAACGGCAAGCAAATTAAACAAATCATCGCCCACAACTACTTTGTGTTCTACTCGTGCATAGAATCTACGCATAAACCTGGCTCTGATACCACTGTTGGGGATCGTAGTAGAAATTTAAAATTTTCTACGCATCACCAAGATTAATCTATGGAGTCAACTAGCAACGAGAGAGAGGGAGTGCATCTTCATACCCTTGAAGATTGCTAAGCGGAAGCGTTCAAGAGAATGGGGTTGATGGAGTCATACTCGTCATGATCCAGATCATCGATGATCCTAGCGCCGAACGGACGGCACCTCCGCGTTGAACACACGTACGGAGCGGAGACGTCTCCTCCTTCTTGATCCAGCAAGGGGGGAGGAGAAGTTGATGGAGATCCAGCAGCACGACGGCGTGATGGTGGAAGTAGCGGGATCCCGGTAGGGCTTCGCCAAGCACAAGCGGGGAGGAAGATGTGTCACGGGAGGGAGGGAGGCGCCAGGGCTTCAAGTGCGGCTGCCCTCCCTCCCCTCCACTATATATAGGGGCCTAGGGGGGTGTCGGCCCCTTGTAGATCCCATCTAGGGAGGGGGGCGGCAGCCCTAGGGGTGGCTTGGCCTCCAAGCCAGTGGAGGTGCCCCCACCCCTTAGGGTTTCTAACCCTAGGCGCATGGAAGGCCCAAGGGGGGTGCACCAGCCCACCAGGGGCTGGTTCCCACGCCCCTTCAGCCCATGGGGCCCTCTGGGATAGCTGGCCCCACCCGGTGGACGCCCGGGACGCCTCCGGTGGTCCCGGTACAATACCGATGACCCCAAAACTCTCCTGATGGTCGAAACTGGACTTCCTATATATAAATCTTTACCTCCAGACCATTCCGGAACTCCTCGTGACGTCCGGGATCTCATCCGGGACTCCGAACAACTTTCGGTTAACCGCATAATAATATCTCTACAACTCTAGCGTCACCGAACCTTAAGTGTGTAGACCCTACGGGTTCGGGAGACATGTAGACATGACCGAGACAACTCTCCGGTCAATAACCAACAGCGGGATCTGGATACCCATGTTGGCTCCCACATGCTCCACGATGATCTAATCGGATGAACCACGCTGTCGAGGATTCAATCAATCCCGTATTCAATTCCCTTTGTCCATCGGTACGATACTTGCCTGAGATTCGATCATCGGTATCCCGATACCTCGTTCAATCTTGTTACCGGCAAGTCTCTTTACTCGTTCCGTAACACATCATCCTGTGATCAACTCCTTGGTCACATTGTGCACATTATGATGATGTCCTACCGAGTGGGCCCAGAGATACCTCTCCGTCACACGGAGTGACAAATCCCAGTCTCGATTCGTGCCAACCCAACAGACACTTTCGGAGATACCCGCAGTGCACCTTTATAGCCACCCAGTTACGTTGTGACGTTTGGTACACCCAAAGCATTCCTACGGTATCCGGGAGTTGCACAATCTCATGGTCTAAGGAAATGATACTTGACATTAGAAAAGCTTTAGCATACGAACTACACGATCTTGTGCTAGGCTTAGGATTGGGTCTTGTCCATCACATCATTCTCCTAATGATGTGATCCCGTGATCAATGACATCCAATGTCCATGGTCAGGAAACCGTAACCATCTATTGATGAACGAGCTAGTCAACTAGAGGCTTACTAGGGACATGGTGTTGTCTATGTATACACACATGTATCTGAGTTTCCTATCAATACAATTCTAGCATGGATAATGAACGATTATCACGAACAAGGAAATATAACAATAACTAATTTATTATTGCCTCTAGGGCATATTTCCAACAATCATTGGCTAGGACGAACGGTTCGTCAGTGTACCCAAGATTTTTCAGATCCACTGTTGTCATTCTGTACTGTGGGTCTACCTATACCCCGCCTCCTAACAGGTTGACCCATTTGCACTTAAACAAAGGGACCTTAAAATCATGTCCATAGTCAAGTTCCCATATGTCCACTATGTAACCATAATATGTGTCCTTTCCCCTATTGGTTGCTGCATCAAAGCAGACACCGCTATTTTGTTGGTGCTCTTTTGATCTTGGGCAATCATGTAAAATGTATTCCCATTTATCTCGTATCCTTTGTAAGTCAATACAGTCGAAGATGGTCCCCTGGACAACGAGTACACCTCATCACAAATAGTGTTATCACCTCTGAGATGTGTTTCCATCCAACTGCCGAAAGTCATGATGTGTTCCCATGTAATCCAGTCGTCACACTGCTCTGGGTGTTTGCAGCGCAGACTATTCTTGTGTTCATCGACATACGTGGTCACCAAGGTAGAGTTCTGTAGAACTGTGTAGTGTGCTTGAGACCAAGAATGCCCGTCCCTGCATATTATTGAGTCCCCTCCAAGCATGCCTTTTCCAGTCAGTCTCCCCTCATACCGCGATATAGGGAGACCTATCTTCTTAAGGATAGGAGTGAAGTCAACACAAAACCCAATGACATCCTCTATTTGATGGCCCATGGAGATGCTTCCTTCTGGCCTAGCGCGGTTACGGACATATTTCTTTAGGACTCCCATGAACCTCTCAAAGGGGAACATATTGTATAGAAATACAGGGCCCAGAATGACAATCTCATCGACTAGATGAACTAGGACATGCGTCATGATATTGAAGAAGGATGGTGGGAACACCAGCTCAAAACTGACAAGATATTGTGCCACATCACTCCTTAGCCTGGGTATGATTTCTGGATCGATCACCTTCTGAGAGATTGCATTGAGGAATGCACATAGCTTCACAATGGCTAATCGAACATTTTCCGGTAGAAGCCCCCTCAATGCAACCGGAAGCAGTTGCGTCATAATCACGTGGCAGTCATGAGACTTTAGGTTCTGGAACTTTTTCTCTGGCATATTTATTATTCCCTTTATATTCAACGAGAAGCCAGTCGGGACCTTCATACTGAGCAGGCATTCAAAGAAGATTTCCTTCTCTTCTTTGGTAAGAGCGTAGCTGGCAAGATCTTCATACTGCTTTGGAGGCATGCCATCTTTTTCGCGCAAATGTTGCAGGTCCTCCCGTGCCTCCGGTGTATCTTTTGTCTTCCCATACACGCCCAAGAAGCCTAGCAGGTTCACGCAAAGGTTCTTCGTCACGTGCACCACGTCGATTGAAGAGCGGACCTCTAGCTCTTTCTAGTAGGGTAGGTTCCAAAATATAGATTTCTTCTTCCACGTGGGTGCGCATCCCTAAGCGTTATTCAGAATAGATAGTCCGTCGGGACACTTTCCAAATATTACGTGTAAATCATTGACCAAAGCAAGTACGTGATCACCGGTACGCATAGCGGGCTTCTTCCGGTGATTTGCCTCGCCTTTGAAATGCTTGCCTTTCTTTCGACATTGATGGTTGGTCGGAAGAAATCGACGATGGCCCAGGTACACATTCTTCCTGCATTTGTTCAGGTATATACTTTTGGTGTCAGCTAAACAGTGCGTGCATGCGTGGTATCCCTTATTTGTCTGTCCTGAAAGGTTATTGAGAGCGGGCCAATCATTGATGGTTACAAACAGCAACGCGTGCAGGTTAAATTCCTGCTGTTTGTGCTCATCCCACACACGTACACCGTTTCCATTCCACAGATGTAAAATTTCTTCAACTAATGGCCTTAGGTACACATCAATGTCGTTGCCGGGTTGCTTAGGGCCTTGGATGAGAACTGACATCATAATGAACTTCCGCTTCATGCACATCCAAGAAGGAAGGTTATACATACATAGAGTCACGGGCCAGGTGATGTGATTGCTTCTCTGCTCCCCGAAAGAATTAATGCCATCCGTGCCTAAAACAAACCATACGTTCCTTGGGTCACCTCCAAACTCAGCCCAGTACTTTCTCTCGATTTTTCTCCACTGCAACCCGTCAGCGGGTGCTCTCAACTTCCCGTCTTTCTTATAGTCCGTCAACCATGGTATGAATAGACATTTCAACCATGGTATTATAGGAGCATACCACATCACCTTCGCAGGAACCCTCTTCCTGGGGGGCTCGCCGTCAACATCACCAGGGTCATCTCATCTGATCTTATACCACAACGCACCTCATACCAGGCATGCGTTCAAATCCTCGTACGCACCGCGGTAGAGGATGCAGTCATTAGGGCATGCATGTATCTTCAGCACCTCCAATCCTAGAGGTCATACGACCTTCTTTGCCGCGTATGTACTGTCGGGCAATTCGTTATCGTTTGGAAGCTTCTTCTTCAATATTTTCAGTAGCTTCTCAAATCCTTTGTCAGACATAGCATTCTCTGCCTTCCACTGCAGCAATTCCAGTACAGTACCGAGCTCTGTGTTTCCATCTTCGCAATTGGGGTACAACCCTTTTTTGTGATCCTCTAACATGCGATCGAACTTCAGCTTCTTCTTTGACTTTCGCACTGTGTCCTTGCATCAGCAATGACCCGGCGGAGATCATCATCATCGGGCACGTCGTCTGGTTCCTCTTGATCTTCAGCAGCTTCCCCCGTTACAGCATCACGGTATTTAGGGGGCACATAGTTGTCATCGTCCTCTTATTCTTCGCTGTCTTCCATCATAACCCCTATTTCTCCGTGCTTCGTCCAAACATTATAGTGTGGCATGAAACCCTTATAAAGCAGGTGGGTGTGAAGGACTTTCCAGTCAGAGTAAGACTTCGTATTCCCACATATAGGGCATGGACAACACATAAAACCATTCTGCTTGTTTGCCTCAGCCACTTCGAGAAAATTATGCAGGTCCTTAATGTACTCGAGGTGTGTCTGTCACCGTATATCCATTGTCGGTTCATCTGCGTGCATTATATATAATTATGTGTGTCAAAAGTAAGAAAATTAGACAAGTATCTATCTAAAGTAAGAATTGTTTTTCTTTCAGAAAGAAAATAAGAACAAGAGGCTCACCACGGTGGTGCCAGTGACGAGATCAGCGCGGGCGATCGACGGCGGTGAAGACGGGGACGGGACATGACGGGCCGCTATACCTATGCAAATCTCGGGGAAAATGGAGCTTGGAGGTCGAGCTTCGAGAGGAGGAAACTTAACTAGCGTGGCTCGGGCATTTCATTGAACACATCATGTGCATAAGAGGTGAGCTACAGCACCCAAATGCCCTCCCTTCGCCGGCCAAAAAAACAGAGCACTGTGGAGTGCTCTGCTCGCCGGCGAGGGGGTATATATAGGCAACTCATTTGTCCCGGTTCATGGCTGGAACCGGGACTAAAGGCCCCCCCCCCTTCTATCCTGGTTCGAGCCACGAACCGGGGCCAATGTATGTGGGCCAGGAGTGAGGCCCATTGGTCCCGGTTTGAACCAGGAACCGGGACAAATGGATCCAGACGATCCGGGACCAATGCCCACGAGGCCCCGGCCGCCCCCCTGGACGAACCAGGGCGTATGCCCCCATGGGTCCCGGTTCATGACTGAACCGGGACTAATGGGCTGGCCAGGCCCCAACCAAAGCCCTATTTTCTACTAGTGAAAATCCAGCATCCGACCAACATCGGCCTTGAAATACAGTGGGAAAAACCCCGAGACCTCAAACCTCACGATAGTAACTCCATCAGATAGCCAATAACACTATGTTACAAGATGATAGCAAAATGAAAAATACACAACTCCTAGGCTACGCCTTCAAGAATGAATCGACATACGTGCACTGATGATGGCGAGTCCAACAAAAGATTGAACTCTAGATTCTCATCTCCAAAGCCAAGCCTCACACTACCGGACTCGCAGTCTATGCCTACGGCCGAGGGCCGTCGGCATAGACCCGTCGGCGTAGATGCCGTCAGCGTAGTCTTGTCAGACCGTCGGCATAGTAAAGCCGTCGGCATAGGGGCCTATGCCGACGACCTAGCGTCAGCCGTCGGCATAGTATAGCCGTCGACAGCCTTTTTCGTCTGACGGCAACGGACGGCGCCGTCAAAAACGCAGACGAATCATGCAATGCCACGTGGCAGGGCTATGCCTACGGCAAAGCCGTCGGCATAGATTCATCTATGCCGACGGCTTTGCCGTAGGCATAGCCCTGCCACGTGTCGTCTTCTGGTTACTCCTGGCAGCAGAGGTATGCCTACAGCAAAGCCGTCGGCATAGATCCGCCACGTGGCGAGCCCTGGTGACTCCTGGGCTTATATATGCCGACGACTTTGCCGTAGGCATAGTTTTTTTTTATTTTCCCTGTTTTCTCTTTTCCAATTCATTTGACAGCATTTCAAAACAGAACAATATGAAATTATGCAGAAATATGACAGTTCATCATCTAAACATACTCAAGTTCACCATCATCATCTAAACATACTCAAGTTCATCACATCATCTAAAGATCATCACCGACTCAAGTTCATGAACATAAAAGTAGTGCAAGACATGAAACATCATAAAAGTAGGAATATGAAAGGCATGGCACGATGGCCACATGCACGGAATCATCAAGCAAGACCACCTCCGCCAAAACCACCACCTCCGCCAAAACCAACACCACCTCCGCCAAAACTGCCATCGCGACCACCACCACTCTGCCAGATCGGAGTGACTGGGGTCGACGGAGCAGGAGTCGAGCCACCGGTCCCCTACATGTTTCAGAAAAGATTCTAACAGTAAATATGATATGATAGTGTTGAATGAACGAGAACTAGTTTGTCAGTAGTTAGGCAAATGTACTAACCAGACCATCACTGCCTAGTGCCACCCATTCATCGAACGTGGGCACGTGTGGGGGTTCTCCCGCAGGTGGTGGTGGGGGTCCCATTTGTGGTGGACCCGTGCCGTTACTCCAAGCCGCCAACATAGCCTGAATGTTAGTTAAACAAGCAAACTAGAAGATCAGAAGGAATGAAAGTGCAAAAATTTAGCTTGGTTTTAAGAGGGGAGAACTAGCCGTCATCATCTGACGGTTGTAATCATCGTTTGCCTTCACTCGTTTCAAGTACTCCCGCACCTCGAGATTCCTATGCTCGACAAACTCCTTATATGCCTACATAATTTAGATTGTTTCTAAGTGAGCAATGCTGAAAATAAACTGAGAATGCTAGATAGAAAAAGATAAAGAGGAAGTACTTACAGCATGCTGGCGGGCTAAAGGAGTCTGTGAACGCCCCGTACTCTCTAACTGGCTCGGGTTGCTAGCCCGAAGCTGTGTGTACGAGATCGAAGGAGTGATCAAGCCGTCGAAACACGGATACCGGCCATTCTTCTTCCCCTGGATGGCCACCACCGCCGTGTCGTCGATCTGAGACTGGGCGACCTCGGCAACAGGAACATCCGGATGCAACTCCTGATAGTGATGAATGTAAGACCCCAGGTGCTCCTCGGTCTTGCCGTAGTACTGGCTCTCGCCCTCCTTGCGACGACTCCGCTCGCGGGCCAGCTTCCACGACTCCATGTCTGAGAGCGGCCTCTTCAACTTGTCCTCCTACAACGTCAAATAGAAGTTAGCCATACATAAGAACATGACGGTAAAGAAGAACAAAAATGCATCATGCACATAGATATACCTTCATGGCCTTGAAGCTCCAGTGGTTCCTGTTTCCTTGGCCGTGTGTCCCGTCGGCTCCACGGTTAGCCCGGCCCTTGATGCTCTTGGCAGCAAACTCTGCATCGGCGCCGAGCCACCTATCCACCAAACTCGCCCATCCGTCATGCCTTCCATAGCACCAACGAGGAACAACCTATGCAAATTTTGGAAGCATGACATGTGAGCACGAAACATAGAGTTGACTGCTTGAAACAATGAAAAGTTAGTAATAGTTACCATCATGAACTGCTCCCTGTTCAAGGTAAGTCGCTGCTTCTGCGCTTGACTTTTGGTCATCTTTTGGTGCAGGTAGTAGTGGTAGTACTGCGAGACGGCAACCCAGCGCACCTCGTACTGCAACTGACGAGCTTTCTTCTTCGCAGCCGCAAGCAAGACCACGTCGGCTCTGGCCTTGTGCTCGTCAAGAACTCTATAGAGTTGCTGCATAAACCAGAAGCAAACAAGGCATGAGTTGAGTGATCCAATGATAAACTATGAACGAAACTGAAGACAAGTGATTCAGAAGAGAACTTACCCAAAATTTGGTGATCACGGCCTTAGCGGCTGTCCCGTACTCCGCGTTGCTGCAAGCCTCGTAGTGGGCCCAACTCGTGGCCAAAACCCGCAGCTGCGGGTCCCTGTCTGGCCGCGGGCAGAATAGGCCAGGCCAAAAGTGCTTCAACAGGACAGTGATAAGGCCGTTCGGTTTACGGCCATTTCCGCGAAGGATCCAGTTTCTGCAAAAGAATCAAATGATTGCCATGTGTACAATAAGAAAATGTTGTCATGTGTTGAAAATATGATTGAGAGACACTTACTCTGTCTCCACAGGTTCAATGATCCACTTGTGCTCCTCGATAGAAGGTGGTGTAGGTAGTCCGGCATTACCACGCAGCCACCCGGTGGCAAGTCACCCCACAACTCGGGATCAACCTCCCCTCCACCCTCCTCGCCCTCCTCCTCACCCTCCTCCTCGGCCTCCTCCTCCTCACCCTCCTCCTCGGCCTCCTCCTCCTCACCCTCCTCCTCGGCCTCCTCCTCCTCGCCATCAGGAACATACTCCTCCTCCTCAGACTCAGAAGGTGCCTCTGTATGGGAGGGCATCGAAGAAGACCCTCCTATTTCGGACACGGCCCGGAGTTTTTTGCCCCGGCTGCCTCTCCCCCCACCTCCTCCTCCTCTAGGGGCTCTCCCCCCACCGCCTCCTCCTCTAGGGTCTCCTCCCCCGACCCCTCCACCTCCCTGTGAGGTGCCATCCTCGCGTAGTCGGGAGGGAACCTTGTGGGCTCGTCCACTCCGAGTAAGTCCTCCTTTGAGTTTACTGAGGAAACTGGCACCACTGGACTTGCCCATGATTAGCAAACCTGCATTGAGAAGAGAATAAACAATTAGTAAGGATATCAATTAAACAAGCATACAGGAAAAACATTAATACCAGAAGTGCACATTAAGCATACTATTGTAATGATCATTAAAAGAACTTACATTTTCTAGAACCCATATGAATCATCACTATTGTAATCTATTTGTGGAGCGGTCTCATCATCACTATCACGCATATCTTCTTCGTTGTCTGACAGAGGTGGAGGCTCTTCCTCATCGTCAGCGTCTTCATTTAACTTTTCAAGCATAATTATGTCTCTTTGATTCACAACTGCCTCACCATCAATCCTTGCGTCGTCGTCGTTTGGGTCCAGGTCAACATAACCCAAGTCATCATCCTCGTTGTTTCGGACCACGTCATCATGTTCCTCTTGATAGAACACTCCCTCGTATGTCATGGGGTTTATGTTGTAGTAATCATCATCGTTCGGGTCCGGTAGCTTACCATGCGGCGACACCTTGAACACAACTTCCCAACCCTTTAGGTACTCTTTCTGGCATGGGTAAGGCAGATAATATACTTGTGTGGCCTGGGTAGCGGCGATAAAGAGATCAGCTCCGGCATAGACGGTTGATGGTTTAACTTCAACTAAACCAATAGAAGGCGTATGTCTCAGGCCCTTTTTGGGGTCGAACCATCGGCATTTGAACACAGTGAGACTTAGGTGTTCGCGGCCAAGTTTGAATGTAAGCTCGTATATTTTTCCTACCCTTCCGTAGTAATCTATTTTATTATCTCCTTCAGTGAAGACTCCGGTATTTATGGTTTTGGGATCAGGCCGACTGTTCTGGTGCTCCTCTGTATGGAAGCGATACCCATTCACATCATACTTTTCGCATGTCATGACGACAGGGTCAAAACCCATGGAAACCCATCTCAATTCTTCATCCATTGATTCGGTCGGATCATTTCCCTACAAGTTCAATTGAAATTATAGGGTGCATGAGTTTAATTGAAATTATAGGGTGCATGAGTTTAATTGAAAGTGTGAAAAATTACTTTCTCCATGAACCACGCAACGAATTTTTTCCTTCCATCAGCACCCTTTCGGAGAAGAGCAAGTGCCTCCGCTTCAGTAGGAGGCATCATTCCTGTCCATTCTTCCTCAACGAATCGACTACAATAAGAAAAGCGGTATAAGAACTAGGCAAAGTGAACATAACGAATTGACTAAAAGAATGGTGCAAAGGTATTACCTCATCCACTCATCCTCAACTTCCTTGATGTTGTGCAAGATATAGAACATGACATCCTCCCACTCATCTCGTGGCATGACATAAGATGTCGAGCATCCAGCCCTGCCACCTTGCCCGATGAATAGAGGCAACTTGGGTTTATACTTGGGTTCTTCTGTATTGTATCGAGACACCTTATTGTGCAACGTGGGAACATGGTCTGGATAGTAGGCTGTCCTGAGGTCTGCCACCTCCTCTAGGATAACTGCCTCAGCTATGGAAGCTTCAATCTTAGCTTTGTTTCCACATTTCTGTCTCAGATGCTTGTTCTGTCTCTCAGGGCTGTACTGCCAACGATACTGCACAGGGCCCCCCAACAATACCTCGTTCGTAAGGTGCAAAATGAGATGTGTCATCGGAGTAAAGAAGCCTGGCGGGAAGATCTTCTCTAGCTTGCATATCAACTCCGGCGCCTTCTTATGCATTTCTTTTATCTTCTCAGGACATACTTCTTTAGCACAAAGCGTTCAGAAGAAATGGCTTAACTCCGCAAGCACATTCCAGACACGCTCGGGAACATTGCCCGAACCATCACCCGCATAATCCGCTCAATCCATACATGATAGTCATGACTCTTGAGCCCGGTCACTCTGCCCGTTGAAAGATTGACCCCCTTACTTATATTCGACGCATAACCATCAGTGAACTTCACGACGTGTTTCAGCCACTTGAATGCCTCCATCTTATGATCCTTTTTAAGTACGAAGTCAGCATCTGGCTTGAACCAAGATTTTCGACTGCCTGTGGGAGGTTGCATGTGAAGACGTGGTCTATCACAAATATTCTGTTGATCGACTCTAGCATTAACATTATCCTTTGTCTTATCAGGAATGTTGAGGATCGTGTTAAAAAGGGACTCTGCGACATTCTTTTCGGTGTGCATCACGTCGATGTTGTATGGAAGTTTGAGGTCCTTAAAATAGGGAAGCTGCGTGAAGGGGGTAATGTGAGTCCAGTTGTGCGTCTCACCATATCCTTCAAAATATTTTTTCCCTTTACCTTTGCCTTTGCCTTTGCCTTTCCCTTCACAGGCAGGCTTAAGAGCTTTGAGCTGAGCAAGCACATCCTCACCAGAAAACGTTGGAATCTCATTTACTTCATGGACAACTTTGCCTTTTGTGAAGTTCTTCTTGTCTTCCCTATCAGGATGGTCTGGAGGGAGGAATTGTCGATGCTGGTCAAAGGCAACATACTTGCCACCCTTCTTCATCCAAATGAAAATCAAGGCCTGCATGCACACTGGGCAAGGCATCTTTCCACTTGTACACCATCCGCAGAACAGGGCATAGCCGGGAAAGTCATGCATGCAATACTGTAGCCAAACTTTCATCAAGAAATTTTTCTGCAGATGCCGGTCGTATGTCAACCTCGGGAAGTACCAAGAATGGTGCAAATCATCCACCAACGGCTGCATAAACACACTCAAATTCTTCCCTGGATATTCAGGCCCCGGAATTATAAGCGACAGGAACATGGTCTTGCGTTGCATTATGGCGCCGGGAGGGAGATTGAGCGGAATAACAAATATGGGCCAGCAGCTGTATGGATTAGACGACATACCATATGGATTGAACCCATCACCTGTTATAGCAATTCTGACATTCCCAGCCTCGGCTGCTTCCTCCGGGTACTTTATATCGAATGACTTCCATGCTTCACCTTCTGATGTATGTACAATTTTTTTTGGATTGTACCTTTTCCCTTCCTTGTGCCACTTCATCATTTTGGCAGACTCCTCGGTGATGAAAAGGCGCTGCAGTCTTTTTATAAAATCAAGATACCGAAGAACCTTCACAGGGATTTTTAGCTGCCGCTTCTGACCATGCTTATCGACCACCTCAATATACCGAGAGGAACCGCACTTCCTACAGTAGTTGTCATCCGCATACTCATGTCTAAACAAAAGGCAATTCTTTGGACAAACATGTATTTTCTCATAGTCCATGGAGAGCGCCTTCATGATTTTCTTCGTACCGTACATGGTTTTCGGCAGTTCATGGCCCTCGGGCAGGCTGTTAGCCCATACTCCCAGAAATGCTTCGAAGCAACCTCGGCTACAGCCGTACTCAGCCTTCACTGCCATCAGTTGCGAGATGGCATCCAGCACAGACAGCTTGGCACCCTCATAGAGAGGTTTCTTTGACGAGGCCAAGATTTCCAGGAAGGCCTTTGCGGTTTCCTCCGGCTCCTCCGGTTCATTCGCTGAATGTGACGGAGGTGTCGGCTGTGCAGCAAAGACATCATCTAGCATGTCTCTAACCCCATCGTCCTCATAACCAGCGATGCGTTGTCGTATCACATCCTCTCTACCACGGTCCCGCTGGGCAAAGTTTATCGGCATATTAAAGTTGGGCATAAATCCATGCGTGCGAAGGTGCTTAGTCATCTCACTCTTATCTCTGCGGATACGTCTCTTACATCTGGCACACGGGCATTCTGGCACCATCCTCATTGGACTACGGAATATCTCTTTCAAAAACACATCAGTTTTCTCGACCCACTCTGTTGTTACTTGATTCCGACGGAAAAACCCACTATACATCCACTGATTATCTGCCATCTCTGCTTTATTGGAAGCCACACAACAAAATTAAGGATTCATTTTAATTACCAACATCAATATTTTATTTTTTACAAGGTTGACGAGTAATCCACCTACATCTCTAATAGGTAAAGATGGGTCCTAATCCCACCCGAGAATGTGTAGATTGAGTACGGTCCATGCTCTACCCCATTCCGAGACAAAATTTCGGCAGCACCTCCCCGCTGTTCTCCAAATACACGTCTCGGCAAAATGCCGAGAGAATGTGCATCCGGAGAACAACAGGGAGGCGCCGCCGAAATCCTGTCTCGGAACGGGGTAGAGCATGAACAACGTACCCAATCTACACATCCTCGGGCTGTCCGTGGAAAGCGCTGGACAATCCGAAAGAGCTGCGGTGATAAATATGCAATTGAATGCATATTTATCGATGCAACCCTTTCGGACGGGAGACCTAGGTTACGCGACTTGATGTGAAAATTCAATCTAGTGACATGGAAAAAAAAGTGGACGAGGTCATGGAATTGTTGCTCACCCTCCGATGTAGTCGATCAAAGGAGAGGGACGATCGTGGACCAACACCTCCAACGTCGATGATCACTCCGCGAAGATGGAACACCACAAATCCTGTTAATTACACCGAGTGAAAAAAAATTAGGTCATCATATCACATTAACCATTTGGCACAACATTATGAATCGACATGAAACAACATGTCAAATTGCAAAAAAAAATCTTTATTAAGTATTTTAGAAACCATGTGCCTTGATTTGCTTCTTATATATGAATCAACATTACCAAAACACTATCTTGACCAATATCCATCCATCTATCACAAACTTGCCCAACATCTAATTCATCTATATTCACAAACTTAGTAAAAACTATCTAGTATGTATCTAAATACCTAATAAAACTACACAAAACTATCTAATATGTATCCATCCATCTATCTATTCATCTAGCATCCATCTATCTATTCATCTAGCATCCATCCATCTATCTAGCATCTATCTATTCATCCAGCCACCATGAACACAAGCAATGGCAACAACGATTTGTGGGAGGGGGTGCTCACTGGGGCTGGGAGGGGGCACGGCGGCGTCCAGCGGTGGAGGGAGGTGCTCCCTGGCGCGGGAGGAAACGAGCAGGGCCGGCCGAAGCCGCGCCCACGCGTGCTCGTCGGGGCAGCCCGCGGGCTCCGGGAGGCCGAGCCAGGGGCTGGGAGCCCTGCGGCCGGCGGCGGCGCGAGACGGGGTCGGCGCGGGGCGGCTGGACGGAGGCGTTGTGAGGCCGGGGCGGGGTCGGGTGGACGGCGACGCTGCGAGGAGGGGGCGGAGAGGGTCGGGGTGGAGGCGGGGAGGGGCGACGGAAGGGGAGGGGCGCGGGTGGAGCGGGCGGCGAGGAGGAGCGGAGAGGGTCGGGGTGGAGGCGGGGAGGGGCGAGGGAAGGGGAGGGGCGCGGGTGGAGCGGGCGGCGAGGAGCGGCGCGGTTGGAGCGGCGGCGGGTCGGCGGACGGTGCGGCCGGGGTTGAGCAGCGAGTGGAGGAGAGAACGAGTGGATGAGGCTGCGCGCGGGTTGACCGGCGAGTGGATAAGGCGCCCTATGCCGACGGCTTAGCCGTCGGCATATATAAATAATGCCACATGGCATATATGCCGACGGCTAAGCCGTAGGTATAGGTTTATTTCTTTTCTTATACATGTTAATTACAAACTAGCCGTATACATGTTAATTACAGCATATATTATTAGCTGTCTTCAAATATATTTTTAGTGTATATTATTTTCATACGCATTGAAAAGTTTCATATACATATAAAATATTTGTACGTACATATTAAATATTTTCAAATACACGTTCTTGAATTTTTTTTGAACCGAATTTTTTCTATGGTCAGCAACATTTCATTATAATATAAATATTTTCTATGGTCTCGCGAAAGGTGATACATAGGAGAGCAACTGACTGAGGGGTACCGTTACCGAGTGCCTGATCCGGTAACTATACGAGCGCCTGATCTGTCTACTACCGTGTCATCGCCGACCGTGAGCAGGGCCACAGGTTGTGTCAGGTCGGCCCATAGGGACACCCGGGAGCAACATCCACTCCGTGTAGACCCGACGCGTCCGTTTCCCCCCTCCAGGTGCCGGCGGCGACGCCGTCCGTGAGGGGGGGGGGGCACACCCCGGAGATGCGTGCTGGGCGTTTGCAACCGCCTCAACACTTCTAGACTTGTGAGAGGCCGCCTACACAAGATTTGACGGTATGCTAGCCCCCGGAGGCCGCCGACATCGTTACCGCAGAACGTCTACTACCGTTTCATTGCCGTCCATGAGGGGGGCCACAACCCGGAGACGCGTGCCGCCTCTTCGGACATGCCACAACACCACCCCGCATGTATGAGGGCTCGGTACGACACTTCGGTGGCATTCCTACCCCCCCCCCCCAGGGCCCCCGTCCCACCTAACCCTGTAGCGTTTGACCACGGGATCTAGCCCTTTGACTTTGCACGGACAGGCTTTGACCAGTGGACCTCTCCACCCGGTTGTGTTAGGTCGGCCCAGAGGAACACTTTGGAGCAACATCCGGGCCAAACGCACAGCTACATCCACTCCGTGTAGACCCGACGCGTCCGTTTCCCCCCTCCAGGTGCCGGCGGCGGCGGCGTCCGTGAGGGGGGGGGCACACCCCGAAGACGCGTGCTGGGCGTTTGCAACCGCCTCAACACTTCCAGACTTGTGAGAGGCCGCCTACGCAAGATTTGACGGTATGCTAGCCCCCGGAGGCCGCCGGCCACAGTCGTAGACGTGCGAAGAGCAATCCGCGTAGAGGGAAGTGTTCAGATACTTCTCCATCACAAAAAATTATGAAAAATTACCATCAGTCCTATAGCACATGTGCCCACGTTGTGTAAAAAACTCATGATTTCATCACGCTCCAAGTATTTAATAATATTCACGCTGCATCGTTACCGCAAAACGTCTACTACCGTTTCTTTGCCGTCCGTGAGGGGGGCCACAACCCGGAGACGCGTGCTGCCTCTTCGGACATGCCACAACACCACCCCGCATGTATGAGGGCCCGGTACGACGCTCCGGTGGCATTGCTACCCCCCAGGGCCCCCGTCCCGCCTAACCCTGTAGCGTTTGACCACGGGATGTAGCGCTTTGACTTTGCACGGACGGGCTTTGACCAGTGGACCTCTCCACCTGGTTGTGTTAGGTCGGCCCAGAGGGACACCGGGAAGCAACATCCGGGCCAAACCGATAGCTACATCCACTCCGTGTAGACCCGACGCGTCCGTTTCCCCCCTCCAGGTGCCGCCGGCGGCGGCGTCCGTGAGGGGGAGGCACACCCCGGAGACGCGTGCTGGGCGTTTGCAACCGCCTCAACACTTCAGACTTGTGAGAGGCCGCCTATGCAAGATTTGACGCTATGCTAGCCCCCGGAGGCCGCCGGCCACAGTCGTAGACGTGCGAAGAGCAATCCGCATAGAGGGAAGTGTTCAGATACTTCTCCATCACAAAAAATTATGAAAAATTACCATCAGTCCTATAGCACATGTTCCCACGTTGTGTAAAAAACTCATGATTTTATCACGCTCCAAGTATTTAATAATATTCACGCTGCATCGTTACCGCAGAACGTCTACTACCGTTTCATTGCCGTCCGTGAGGGGGGCCACAACCCGGAGATGCGTGCCGCCTCTTCGGACATGCCACAACACCACCCCGCATGTATGAGGGCCCGGTACGACGCTCCGGTGGCATTGCTACCCCCAGGGCCCCCGTCCCGCGTAACCCTGTAGCGTTTGACCACGGGATCTAGCCCTTTAACTTTGCACGGACGGGCTTTGACCAGTGGACCTCTCCACCCGGTTGTGTTAGGTCGGCCCAGAGGGACACCGGGAAGCAACATCCGGGCCAAACCCACAGCTACATCCACTCCGTGTAGAACCGACGCGTCCGTTTCGACCCTCCAGGTGCCGGCGGCGGCGGCGGCCGTGAGGGGGGGGGGCACACCCCGGAGACGCGTGCTGGGCGTTTGCAACCGCCTCAACACTTCCAGATTTGTGAGAGGCCGCCTATGCAAGATTTGACGGTATGCTAGCCCCCGGAGGCCGCCGGCCACAGTCGTAGACGTGCGAAGAGCAATCCGCGTAGAGGGAAGTGTTCAGATACTTCTCCATCACAAAAAATTATGAAAAATTACCATCAGTCCTATAGCACATGTGCCCACGTTGTGTAAAAAACTCATGATTTTATCGCGCTCCAAGTATTTAATAATATTCACGCAGCATCGTTACCGCAGAACGTCTACTACCGTTTCATTGCCGTCCGTGAGGGGGGCCACAACCCGGAGACGCGTGCCGCCTCTTTGGACATGCCACAACACCATCCCGCATGTATGAGGGTCCGGTACGACGCTCCGGTGGCATTGCTACCCCCCCAGGGCCCCCGTCCCGCCTAACCCTGTAGCGTTTGACCACGGGATCTAGCCCTTTGACTTTGCACGGACAGGCTTTGACCAGTGGACCTCTCCACCCGGTTGTGTTAGGTCGGCCCAGAGGGACATCGGGAAGCAACATCCGGGCCAAACCCACAGCTACATCCTCTCCGTGTAGACCCGACGCGTCCGTTTCCCCCCTCCAAGTGCCGGCGGCGGCGGCGTCCGTGAGGGGGGGGGGCACACCCCGGAGACGCGTGCTGGGCGTTTGCAACCGCCTCAACACTTCCAGCTTTGTGAGAGGCCGCCTACGCAAGATTTGACGGTATGCTAGCCCCCGGAGGCCGCCAGCCACAGTCGTAGACGTGCGAAGAGCAATCCGCGTAGAGGGAAGTGTTCAGATACTTCTCCATCACAAAAAATTATGAAAAATTACCATCAGTCCTATAGCACATGTGCCCATGTTGTGTAAAAAACTCATGATTTTATCGCCCTCCAAGTATTTAATAATATTCACGCTGCATCGTTACCGCAGAACGTCTACTACCGTTTCATTGCCGTCCGTGAGGGGGGCCACAACCCGGAGACGCGTGCCGCCTCTTCGGACATGCCACAACACCACCCCGCATGTATGAGGGCCCGGTACGACGCTCCGGTGGCATTGCTACCCCCCCCCCCCAGGGCCCCCGTCCTGCCTAACCCTGTAGCGTTTGACCACGGGATCTAGCCCTTTGACTTTGCACGGACGGGCTTTGACCAGTGGAGCTCTCCACCCGGTTGTGTTAGGTCGGCCCATAGGAACACTTTGGAGCAACATCCAGGCCAGGCCCACAGCTACATCCACTCCGTGTAGACCCGACGCGTCCGTTTCCCCCCTCCAGGTGCCTGCGGCGGCGGCTTCCGTGAGGGGGGGGGCACACCCCGGAGACGCGTGCTGGGCGTTTGCAACCGCCTCAACACTTCCAGACTTGTGAGAGGCCGCCTACGCAAGATTTGACGGTATGCTAGCCCCCGGAGGCCGCCGGCCACAGTCGTAGACGTGCGAAGAGCAATCCGCGTAGAGGGAAGTGTTCAGATACTTCTCCATCACAAAAAATTACGAAAATTACCATCAGTCCTATAGCACATGTGCCCACATTGTGTAAAAAACTCATGATTTTATCGCGCTCCAAGTATTTAATAATATTCACGCTGCATCGTTACCGCAGAACGTCTACTACCGTTTCATTGCCGTCCGTGAGGG
Organism: Triticum aestivum; assembly: GCF_018294505.1. Classification (NCBI taxonomy): domain Eukaryota; kingdom Viridiplantae; phylum Streptophyta; class Magnoliopsida; order Poales; family Poaceae; genus Triticum; species Triticum aestivum. The sequence goes on from NC_057812.1 coordinate 57,774,337, forward strand.
GGGCCACAACCCGGAGACGCGTGCCGCCTCTTCGGACATGCCACAACACCACCCCGCATGTATGAGGGCCCGGTACGACGCTCCGGTGGCATTGCTACCCCCCCAGGGCCCCCGTCCCGCCTAACCCTGTAACGTTTGACCACGGGATCTAGCCCTTTGACTTTGCACGGACGGGCTTTGACCAGTGGACCTCTCCACCCGGTTGTGTTAGGTCGGCCCAGAGGAACACTTTGGAGCAACATCCGGGCCAAACCCACAGCTACATCCACTCCGTGTAGACCCGACGCGTCCGTTTCCCCCCTCCAGGTGCCGGCGGCGGCGGCGTCCGTGAGGGGGGGGGGGCACACCCCGGAGACGCGTGCTGGGAGTTTGCAACCGCCTCAACACTTCCAGATTTGTGAGAGGCCGCCTACGCAAGATTTGACGGTATGCTAGCCCCCGGAGGCCGCCGGCCACAGTCGTAGACGTGCGAAGAGCAATCCGCGTAGAGGGAAGTGTTCAGATACTTCTCCATCACAAAAAATTATGAAAAATTACCATCAGTCCTATAGCACATGTGCCCACGTTGTGTAAAAAACTCATGATTTTATCGCGCTCCAAGTATTTAATAATATTCACGCTGCATCGTTACCGCAGAACGTCTACTACCGTTTCATTGCCGTCCGTGAGGGGGGCCACAACCCGGAGACGCGTGCCGCCTCTTCGAACATGCCACAACACCACCCCGCATGTATGAGGGCCCGGTACGACGCTCCGGTGGCATTGCTACCCCCCAAGGCCCCCGTCCCGGCTAACCCTGTAGCGTTTGACCACGGGATATAGCCCTTTGACTTTGCACGGACGGGCTTTGGCCACTGGACCTCTCCACCCGGTTGAGTCGGGTCGGCCCAGAGGGACACCGGGAAGCAACATCCGGGCCAAACCCACAGCTACATCCACTCCGTGTAGACCCGACGCGTCCGTTTCCCCCTTCCAGGTGCCGGCGGCGGCGCTGTCCGTGGGGGGGGGGGCACGCACCGGAGACGCGTGCCGCCTCTTCGGACATGCCACAACACCACCCCGCATGTATGAGGGCCCGCTACGACGCTCCGGTGGCATTGCTACCCCCCAGGGCCCCCGTCCCGCCTAACCCTAGAGCGGTTGACCACGAGATCTAGCCTTTTGACTTCCCACGAACGGGCTTTGACCAGTGGACCTCTCCACCCGGTTGTGTTAGGTCGGCCCAGAGGGACACCCGGGAGCAACATCCGGGCTAAAACCACAGCTACATCCACTCCGTGTAGACCCGACGCGTCCGTTTCCCCCCTCCAGGTGCCGGCGGCGGCGCCGTCCATGAGGGGGGGGGCACACCGCGGATGTGAGGGGGGTCACTCTCTGGAGACGGGTGTCGGGCGTTTGCAACTGCCACAAAACTTCTGTCGGCGTAGCTGTTTTTGATTTTAATAAAATATAAGGATCTATATTTAAAAGAACATGACCGCACATTATTAACGTGCTCGAAAAAATACAAACTATATATATATATATATTCATAATATATGAAAAAAATACAAACTACATATATATTCATATGTATGTTTATATTTAACATGCTACATGTTAGTTGATATAATAATACACAAAAAAGCATTAAAAATATGTATAGAAAAAAATATAACTATGCCGACGGCCTAGCCGTCGGCATAGATCCGACCAGCGTGCCGCGGATCACTGACGTGGCAGATATGCCGACGGCAGCCGTCGGCATAGGCTCTGCATGGTGCAGCCTGGATCAATGACGTGGCCTGCGGACCTATGCCGACGGCCCCCCGTCTAGGCCGTCGGCATAGCTCTGACGTCGTTTGCCAGGGGGTGGCCGGGCCCCACGTGTATGCCGACGGCCTTCGTAAGCCGACGGGAGCTGTCGGCGTATATGTAGCTAGGCCGACGGCCGTTCTATGCCGACGGGTGCCGTCGGCTTATCTCTACGTAACCCGACGGCCTTTGTACGCCGACGGCCAGAACCAGGCTGTCGGCATATCTCCGAAGAAGCCGACGGGGGCCGTCGGCATTGTTCTGGCCGTCGGGGTATGGCCCTGTTCCGGTAGTGTCAATCCTCCACCCTCAGCAAGAAGACGATGCAGGCACGCGTCAGCTGGATCAGAGATTTTGTGTTTCCACTAGAGTGCATAAACCCATCCTTGAAGCCATATATATGTGCCACCATTCCTTATCTGGATAAAGACGCCTTGATAATCGGATACCTCTGGAGAAGACACCAGAAGACAAACGGCCCATACCGCCCGCCTCCCGATACAGTCTGAGCAATCCCACCTCATGCAGCCCAACAATTTGGCCTGAGCGTTCACCACTCCAGAGCTACATATCACATGGAGTGTAGTGTCAGCAACTCGAATGTGATGTTTAGCATGTACGAGTGTCAAATGATGTTTGCTTCCCTGCATGACAAACATTTGGATCTTTCCAGGTATCTGCTGTTTGTATGTGTCCTCACCTTCACTTCGGTTACATTGCAATCATCTCTTAAGCTTATGTCAAATACAACCTATTCATTTAGTAAAATATCCAAATCAAGCAATCATGATGTAGTGTTGTGTGGATGAAGGAGAGATATTAGAGTTTGTATGCCTCGGACTAAAGTGAAGACGGAGTATGTCGTATATGCAGAGGATAGGAAGAGGCCGAAGGTGGGTGGAGCTTTATTAGCCATATTTCCATCTTATAAACCTCTAACAACCATATATCGCTATTGTACCCTCCCACCTCTCTCTCTCTCTCTCTCTCCGAGTTCTTCATAATTGACTTGGTTGATGCTCTCGACTAACTCGAGAGGATACCGGACGGCGGTGGGCTCGACAGCTCATCCTCCTACGCCGGCCACGACGGCACCTTCTGGCTGTGCCTCCACATGTGTACTGCACGGGTACGATTTTCTACCCATGGGTATGCGTAGACACTATCCAATTATCTTAATTGTGGGCCACATGTGTTGTAAACCCCAAGCTACCAAGTCTTTGTATGTAAGCTTCATAACCCACCTTCATCCTCCTCCAAATAATTAATTTCCCAATCATATAATCCTCGCGGTGGGCCAGGGCCGGCCCTGTGTTTCGGGAGGCCCTAGGCAAATTCGATGCCATGTGCCCCTATGTCCTAAGATCATATATATGTATGCGCGTGCGTGGTACATAAACTTAAACATAATAATTGTTGGACAATGCCATATTACGACAGAAATACTAAAAAGATAGAAAATTGAAAGTAACATGGTATGATTACCTCAAATAAGAACCAAATTCAACTGACTCCATCGACAACAATAATACCAATAATACTTAAGTACCCTTCAGTTGTTGAATCTTCAGATCCCTTTCTATCTTTTTTCTCCTTGTTTGAGCAACTGACAAATGCTTCTTAGGCAACATGACGGGCTAATGTCCTAATATTATGAAGAAAAAATTATTCAAGGAATTAGAAATTTATACATCGGATGATTTGAATGATTGGAACCCTAGACATGTGCATAGAATGACAAAAAAAAGGATGGCTGAATACATACTATGAAAGGTTGAATTTGAAAATTATACATTAAAATTTGGAACTTCGTGTACACTAAAATTAGAGGATGGATCATGGATGAATAATTGAATACGTTCTAAAAAATAAAAGAAATTACTGAAATTGGGGTTTGCAGGGATGAATCAGGAACATGGTACAGAGAGTTATGCATGGATACGTATACGTACTGCTGTGGGTTGCGCTCACTACTCACATACATACGTATACGTACTGCTGCGGGCTGCGGCTGCTGGATTGCCGCACGGCGGGCGACACGCACAACGGTGACCGAGGCGACCACAACGACGAGTGGACGAACAGACGAGCAAGGCGTCCGCGAGATCTTCGATTGATTTGTTTCACAATCGAAACAAGCGGCCCTGCTGTGCGGCGTGCGTGACGCTTCGCTAATCGCTACCTCCTATCTGATGGGCCTATCTCATCTCGTTTTTCTTCTCTCATAAATTTTTTTCTCACCTATTTTTGCTTGGCTATATTATATATGTGCACTACATCAGGGCCCCTCCTTGCGCTGGGCCCTGGGCCGTCGCCCCCCTGCCCATGCCCAGGGCCGGCCCTGGCGGTGGCTGGTGCCTCCACCGCACATGAACTAGAAATTACACCACGACAGATCTGCCCGGTGGGTATCCATCAGATACATGGATATTTACCCGATGGATATTGCATGGGCAGGATTTCATGCCCATAAAAAACAAGAGTATGGGTATAGGATTATTGTACTCGCACCATACCCTACCCACTGTCATCCTTCCTACCAAAGCAGTATAGATTGATTTTAACCTTCGGACCAATGAGAATCAAACGGCATATATTCACTTGAAGGTGCTGTCAAAGAACTCAATAACTATTACTGTAGTTAGCCACTGCAACAGGCCGGCCACTACACATTCGCCGCATGTACCATTTCATGTTATTTCCTTCGTTCCGCGGATAAAAGATGCTTTCACTGCTTTTATATGTGTTACATGTATGAATGTAACGTAGCTGCCTAGTCCATTTGTTGGGTGGTGACAACGTGTGCTGTATCGATCGTCAATAAAGTGTGTCTACAAACATGCATGTTTGATGGATGGAATAATTGCACGCTATCAGCTTATGCTTTTGAGGAGAGATTTTCAAAAGCAAGTTGCCACTCATTCATCCGCGCGTTTCACCTTTATTCCTTGAGTCCTGTGATGATTTTTGGACCTACGGCGTGTAGGATGGTGGTGGGGTTAGGCCGCGGCTAAGACTAAAGCAGATCGAGAACTGTCTTTGTCTCCATCCCCTCCCCCCTACATCATGTACGTGCTCTTTTCCAAAGGAACTTGTTACGTGCCAAACTGCCCAAGACCCAAAGTGCCAGTGTCTCCATCCACCTATATAAACTCCCACGGAGCTGTGAAGCTCAAAGCACTATCTAGATTGGACTAGCAAGACTCCATGGCTATGGAAGGCAGAACCGGTGCAGCCCTCATCGCGGCGCTCTGCGCCGTGTGCTTGCTGCCGGGTCTGGCCAGGGCGCAGCTCCGGGTGGGGTTCTACCAGAGGAGCTGCCCCAACGCGGAGGCGCTTGTCCGGCAGGCCGTTGCGGCCGCCTTCGCCAAGGACGCCGGAATCGCCGCCGGCCTCATCCGCCTTCATTTCCACGACTGCTTCGTTCGGGTACGTAGCTACCTACACAATGAGAGTTCATCTGTGCATATACATTTCGGATCAATTGTGCCAACGCGTGGATAGCTCCAGCCTCCAGGGGCAAAGAAAAAAAGAACACCTTTTGGTGTTTTACAGCACGTTAGCTAGTAGCAAAGATAAACATCTAGCACTAATTGTAGGGGGGCGGCCGGATTTTACTTCCTGGGAACAAATTATCAGTTCAGTGGTACACCTCGAAAATGTACTACCACATCAACTTGTAAAGTTAGTTCTGTAAAAATTATCCTAGGTGTAGCCCTTAATTTTCATTTTTTTTATTTCATTCGATTGAACTATGGAGAGTTAGAGGGTAGTAGTATGTTTGCGAGAGGAACAATGGCTTTATTAATTTTTGAGAACAGGAACCCTTGCTATATAGAGAGAGAACTGCAAAACCATATATTGCAAAACGGAAAAGCTAAATGTGTTATCTCCAGAGATAAAAGGAAAGTCAAAAGCAGAAAGGCCAAACATGTTATCTATCAAGACAAAGAGTACAAAGCATAAAGCTTAAAAGTAGTTAAATATGAAAGTAGCAGGTGATATATTCCCTGCTGGCCTGCTGTTTTTCTGTCTTCGGAGGCAACCCATATTCCCGTGCTGGCCAGCTGTTTTTCTTTCTTCGCATGTAATCCATATTCCCCTGCTGGCCTGCTGTATTTCTGTCTTCCGAGGCAACCCATATTTCCCTGTTGGCCAAACCATTCATTTGACGAACCTCAATGCTCTTTTCAAATGTCTACCAATTCATGAATTTATGATTACTTTAAATAATTAATGATAATTATCCCTAGTTTTGTATCCTGCTAAATTCTTCTTTAGAGCATTTTCGACGATAGCACGTCATCATCGGTTAGCTATTGCCACATGATCATTGTCATGGTAGCTGTATGTTGTAGTGTTTGGTTGACGATGTGGATGCATGTATGTATATAAATACTTACATACAAGCTTTGAAGATTGTTCCAAAAAGAAATATCGTTAAAACAACAACCGAAGAACCACATCAAACAAATATATCAAAACATTCATATAGTATATGTGACCAATTAAAATGCACCGCAATTCTTGGGTAATTTCATTCCGCGGTTCCTTGATCACGAGTACATCATGATCCTTATGTTGGCTCTCCGTAGTAGAAGGAATAGATCAAGACCTAGAGAAGTAACTCAAAGCAGAAAAGTTAAATGTGTTATATCTATCGAAATAAAGGCAAAGTCGAAAGAAAAGCGAAAAGCTAAATTTGTAATCTCTCTGGAGACAAAGGGAAAGCCAAAGGCAGAAAAGCTAAACTGGGAAACTATGAAAGTGGCAGCGAATATATGCCCTGCTGTTTTTCTTGTCTAGAGGCAACGCATGCTCGTCTGCTCGTGGAACCTTTCATCGGACCAATCTCAATGCTCTTTTAATTCTCTCCCCATGATGCATGCTTGCAAACATGGTCACTTCAATGTTATCGTTCATAAAACGTTTTAGATATTTCAATATGGCCTACATATGAACTGATGAACAAACACACTACAAGTGTTAATATATATACACATCCAAATCAGAAATAATTTAGAACGTCTTACATTTGTACATGCATACATGCAACCAATTGAAATGCAATTAGAAACGTGAAGTAAAATTACAATGTGAATGGCCGAGAGTTAATTTTCATCTTTACTTGATGCAGGGCTGCGATGCCTCAGTTCTGCTGGCCACCAACCCCGGCGGGGGCAGGACAGAACGGGTGGCTCCTCCGAACAACCCCAGCCTCCGCGGCTTCGAGGTGATCGACGCGGCCAAGGCCGCGCTCGAACGGAGCTGCCCCCGCACCGTCTCCTGCGCCGACATCCTCGCCTTCGCCGCGCGCGACAGCATCACCCTCACCGGCAACGTCGTCTACTCTGTCCCCGCCGGCCGCCGTGACGGCAGCATCTCTCGCGAGGAGGACGCCAACAACAACCTGCCCCCGCCGACCTTCACCGCGCAGCAGCTCATCGACCGGTTCCAGAACAAGACCCTAACCGCCGAGGAGATGGTCCTCCTCTCCGGCGCCCACACCGTCGGCCGCTCCTTCTGCTCCTCCTTCGTGGACCGCATCTGGAACGGCAACACTCCCATCGTACGTCCCTCGAGTGAGACACCATATTAGTTTACGTATATACGTCCGCTGAACTATCATCTATCAGGTGGATGCAGGGCTGAGCCCGTCGTACGCGGCGCAGCTGCGGGTGCTGTGCCCGTCGAACACGTCGCAGGCGACGGCCCCGATCGACCCGGGCTCGCCCAACGTGCTGGACAACAACTACTACAAGTTGCTGCCGCGCGGCATGGGGCTCTTCTTCTCCGACAACCAGCTCCGGGTCGACGGGAACCTCAACGTGCTGGTGAACCGCTTCGCGGGGAACGAGACCCTGTGGAAGGAACGCTTCGCGGCCGCCATGGTGAAGATGGGCCGCATCCAGGTGCAGACCGGGAACTGCGGCCAGGTACGGCTCAACTGCAACGTCGTCAACCCGACGTCGTCGTCGGTCAGCCTGGCGGGCTCAGTCGAAGAGGACGGCCTCGTTGCCACGAGCTAGCCGAGACTGACGCACACACATGGTGCACCGATCGAGTCAGCATGGTGTTCTCAACTTCTCCCCGCCGGCTTCTTCTTCCTCGGATCATCTGTTTTTTTACATGTAATCACCCATGTCAGCATGCATGTGTGCGCTTTTATTTTATCTTACGGAGTACTACTATACTTCCACTTGTGCCAAGTTTGTTTTGTCCCCAATCGGAACGAAACTCTAGTCCTCAGTTGTGCCCATTTGAATTGAACAACTCTCATATACTCTACACGGTCAACAATACAGAATTTTGATTGAGTGTTATTTAGTCACATGCATGATAATTTCCAATTATACTTAACCAGGCTCTATCTCTAAGAGCATCTCCAACAGCGGTGCCAAAAGACGTGCGCGCGCGGTAAACTATAGTGCGCGCTTCAGTAGTGACGGGAAAGTAGCACGTGCGGGAAACGATTGCGCGCACGGGAAAAAGCAGCAGCTTGCACGCTAGATTTGGCCCACCGCTTTCGGCGCGCCTATAAATTGCGGCGCTCGCCACGCGGCCTCCACACTGCCACGCGCACTCTCCCCACTCCCTCTGCCGCTTGCTCGCCTAGACACCACCGCGCCACCATGCCGTCGCGCCGCCGGGGATCGTCTGGCTACCGCGGAGTCCGCGAGCGCCCCGGCGGCACCTACTACGCTGAGATCCAGTCCGGCGACGTCCAGCTGGGCCTCGGCACGTTCGGGACCGCGCACGAGGCCGCCCGTGCGTACGACGCGGCGGCGTGGCGTCTAGAGAGGCCTCCGTCGCAGATGAACTTCCGCGACGTCTACACGTGCGAGTAGGCGCAGGCCGTCGCCCCTCCGCCTCGTCTTATCACGGACCAGGACCGTGCGGAGCACCGTCGGCGGCAGCGCCGCCTCCTCATCGCCGAGGAGGACGAGCGAGCCATGGCGGAGTGGCGCCAGCGCCACCCAGAGGACGTCCCCAATGAGCGCGCCTACTGGGCGGAAAGGACGGCAAGGCACCGCGCAGAGCGGGCGGACAGGCGTCGGCGAAAGGCACTGGCGATATCGCAGTGTGATATCATTGAAGCAGGTGGGGAGTCGATCTTTGGGGATAATGATCTTTGTTGGGAGGACATTTGGCTCGATACCCCGGACAACACCAGCGAGGATGATGATGATGATGATGAGAACGACTCGGAGTAGATTGTAGTTGCATCATAGTTTATCTAGTTGCACCGTAGTATGTAGTTGCACTGTAGTTTTTATGTAGTTGCACCGTAGTTTTATCTATCTATGCTATCAATTATGTAAAATATCTATGTATCATTTTATCTATGAGATGAACTACGTATCATTTTTATCTAAAAAATATGTATGCAACTTAGTCCAGAGTGTTCGTGCGAGAGCGTGCGCGCTGCATTTTAGCACGCCTACTGGAGCTACGCGCGCGCTAAATTCTAGCGCGGCTGCTGGAGCCAGCGCTGCCCGCCACGCCAAACCAGACGATGGGCGCGCTACAAAGTACTTTTTAGCGCGCCGCGCGTTGGACGGCTGTTAGAGATGCTCTAAGGGTGCACACAATCCAACTTTTAATAATAACACGTACCAATGCTCTGTATCGTCTATAAACCTACTCATCATCGAAGCCCTAACTAGGCAAGATGGAGTTTATTCGGCGAATGGTCATGAATTAACGACATCACACACTATGAAGTATTGCCGCGCTTTGGTAGGGTCGCCATAGCAAAAGGCCGGTTGACTCTTTTTCAAATGTTGAGAAGCTGTGTGTTGGGTTTTCTATTGCCTTATTGCTCAACAGTCCATTGGGTGTTGTAGAAATGACAGCCAGGTAAGGGCAACATCTACTCTTGGTGAAATGATGGATGTGATGACTTTGTGATGTGACAAATAAACAAAGTTGGGGCGGCACCCTGTGCCCATCGAGCACCATGTTCTTTGCTGTTGCGCCACAACCACTTGTAGGGATGATGCGAACGACAAGGCGACGAAGAATCTCACAAGGACTAGCCCTAGAACACCCTTGGGCATGAAAAAGATAAAAAATGATTGGGCCGAGGAGAGAATTCAAGGAAAGGATTGTTGAAATTAAAGAGAGGCGGAGAGAGCCCCTTTGACGTGGCTTTGGATCCCATTGTTTAGTATGTCCATGAAAAAATACAAAATGTACTTGGAGACCTCCAAATGTCCTCTCTACACTCTTCCTGGAACCTTCTTGCTTTTGGGCAAAGTGATATTTTTTGTTACCTTCTAGCTGGGAGATGGTCTTGCCAAAGGTCGTCCATAAAGAATAGATACCATTAACAAGCACTAGTAGAAAAAGGGTCAAACATGAAGCACATTAGTGCCGTTTTGAATTTGAGCCGGCACTAATGGTATCATTAGTGCCGGTTCGAACGACTATGCATTAATGCCGGTTCGTGTTGAACCTTTAGTACCGGTTCGTGCCATGAACCGGTACTAAAGGGGTGATGGCAGACTGGCGTCAGGCTAGGGCCCCACGATCACCTTTAGTACCGGTTTGTGCCACGAATCGGTACTAAAGGTGCCACGAACCGGTACTATAGGTCAGGGTCTGACCTATAGTACCGGTTTGTGACACAAATCGGTACTATAGGGCAATTTTCAAACTCTACCCCCCCCCCTTTGTGTCGCCATTTCAGTTCTGAAAAAATCAAAAGAAAATGATAAAAACTTCAAAAAATAAAATCCTTCGAGAGGTAGTTATATTACTACATCTACTAGTTAGGAAAATTTGAAAACTTAAATTTGAACATGTTTTGCAAAAAGTGTAGGGAAAATATAAAACAGCTATAACTTTTGAATACGATGTCGGAAAAAAACGTATAATATATCAAAAAATTCAGCACAAAAATCCGCATCCGATGGAGACGGCCTACGACCTGTTTGCAATTTTTTAGAATCCTCAATTCCAAAAGGAAAAAAAGATATGGTCAAATTTAAGTTTTTTTTAATTTTTTTTGTTAAATCTGGTCAAACTACTTATTCAAGAAGTATTAGTGTTACTACATAATTATTCAAGAATATTAGTGTTACTAAATAATTATTTCAATTTTTTGAATTTTGGTCAAATCTGGTCAAACTATGGTCAAACTGTGGTCAAACTATGGTCAAACTTATTCAAGAAATATTAGTGTTACTAATTAATTACTGTTTTTTAGAATAATAGTTTCAAACTCAAACAGTGAAATGTGTGACTTCATGCTGAAGCTAAACTCCTGAGGGTTAATAGGATTGGCATCTTACTATTGTCAGGAAAACAACAAGTGCAGACTTGTAAACAAAGGAGAATAGAACCCGAAAGTTAAGCGTGCTCGGGCTGGAGTAGTGAGAGGGATGGGTGATCGGTCGGGAAGTTAGATGATTTGGAATGAGTGATCCACACTTGAGCAGTTAAGAGAGGTGATTAGAGACTAAATCACCAAATAATTCAGAAAAATTAAAAATCAAAAAAAAATTCCAAATTTTTTAAAAAATAATTCAAAAAAAAACCCTTTAATACCGGTACTAAAGGTCCCCCATACCAGGGCGCGAGCTCACGCCACGTGGTGGCACTTTAGCACGCCACGTGACCGGTCGGGAAGTTAGATGGTTTGGAATGAGTGATCCACACTTGAGCAGTTAAGAGAGGTGATTAGAGACTAAATCACCAAATAATTCAGAAAAAATAATAATCAAAAAAGAATAATCAAAAAAAATTTCCAAATTTTTTTAAAAATAATTCAAAAAAACCCTTTAATACCGGTACTAAAGGTCCCCCATACCAGGGCGCGAGCTCACGCCACGTGGTGGCACTTTAGCACGCCGGTTCGTGCCGAACCGGTACTAAAGGGGGGGCCTTTAGTGCCCACCAATTAGTGCCGGTTATGGAACCGGCACTAAAGGCCCTTACGAACCGGTTTTAAAGCTCCGTTTTCTTCTAGTGAAGATAGTAACGCATGATAGAGTCATGCCCATTAATGGTAGAGTTGCAATCTGGAGCTCTATCCTTATAAAGTCCTACAAAAAGGGACAACGCTGGAGCATGTTGATGTCATTTTGAGACTTTGGCATGCAAAAAACGTTGTCAAATACACATCTCCACTGCTACTACATGCAATTGAGGGACACAAACATACCTGGAAACTCCCGATTCTCCAAGTGCCAAAGCCCAGCTTTGGCCCCAATATTTGTTTCTCCCAAGTACACTTTTTTCTAAAGACATTCACCATCACAGTGGAAAATCTGACCATTGCTTCAAGGCATATGGTCTCAAATATATGGATGTACTCATCAAGTAGATGTATGACTGAACCATTTACAAGCATCCCCATAATATAAAAGTGAATTTCTTGAGAGAAGTGAAACCAAGTGCCCAACACAATCTGTCTTCGGCATGAAGTAATCATCATATGCATTCACACCCTCCACAATGCGCAAGAACAATGGCTGCACAACCAGAAGTGACAACGAAAGATGCCCTCATGATATATCGACTTAGCTGCAAAATAGTCTTTCATAGATCAACGTGGCCCATTGCCCTATGCCGATAAAAATTTGGTGTCTCGGTGTTGAACCCTTGAAGTGAACATCATGCTCCTCTTCCTTCTCCGTTTCATTGGAAATACTCTTAGCATTGCCAATTAACCGTCTGAATCATCGTCCGGTAGCGGTGATTTGATGAACTCATTGTAAAAGTACTCATCACCCTAATCCATCGTGTTTCCTACACAATTGAACAACAAGGTTTGTCAACAAAATGTCATAGATACCATGTTCAGTCACATTCACCTTACAGTTTCAGCAGAATTTGATCGAGCCTTTCAGATAGTAATCATGGATAACCTAATAGAACTATTACATATATTGCATCGTGGTGACCATAGAAATCATAACATACTCAGCATAATCCTTCCATGAAAAGTAAAAAATGTCAGCCAAATCCTCTTGCCGCGCAGGACGCAGGAGGATGTTGTTGGCACTGTTAGGATTACGCGCATTGGTACAATAATATTAGTGTCGATAGTATATAGATAAACATATCGTATGATTGTTGCAAATGAGTGAGAGGCTAAGAGACTGAAAACACTTCCTCCTCAAATGTGGTAGAATAATCCCAAATGCCTCTCAAGCCTACACAACTTGTTCTGTTCATATAAGATTTAAAGGCTATTTATCTTAAATATATGGACCATATTTTAGCATCATCCCTAGATAAACTAGACAAAAGAGATTTGTAATGTAACTATATCTATCCCTTTTGAGTCATTGTGAGGGAGCTTCAGGAGCTCACCCAATTGCATTTATAGGCTTGTGAGGCTCCATGCATCTCCAGATCAGCACCCGCGCCCCTTTTTTCTAGTCGGGTTGGTTTGATATCGTCACATTTGATGATGGCAGGACCATTTAACATGTCTTGGATATGATTGGACACATATCAACCATAAAAACACATGATTACTATCCCGATAGTGTACATGTATCATGTTGTTTTTAGTTGCTAGAAGGTGTCCATATTATTATGGCGCACACTTAAATTTGGATTCAGATGCTAGTTTCAACTTGGATTGCTTTCTTTGCACACGCATATTACATACTAAATTTCTCATAGGTACTGTTGTCACTGATAGAAATAAACATCAACAGGATATTTGCAATGAAGTTGAAAAATGAACTAAAATATCTCAAAAGTATTAGAACTTCAACATGATATACATATGATCATCGAGATGGATATTGACAATAATTACAATCTCGTCGTCGGGTTCCTCCACACCTGAGATATGTTCATCGTGTTAGAAGAGATGCAACCCCTTCTTCCACAAAAATCGGAGCGCATCTATCATGCTATACATAACGATCGATAGTAAGAACCACATCATTACTTTTGGTCATGCTCTTCTCCGATACCGCACCGGCCAATATGATCCTCGCGGATATATAGGCATATGGTCGACAAGATCCTGGCAAAAATCTAGAGTTGGCCAGGGTCGATCCTGATGACGGAGTCACCACAATGGTGTTTTTGTCCTTGTATGAGCTCTTGTGGGGATGTCTTCCATCCCTCGAATTGGTTTGGACTCTCCTATAGAAATCTAGACCTTAGAACAAGGCCTGATGGTATGCCGACGACAAGATAAAAGTGTCATGGAGGTAGAATGGTCTTGTTAAAGTAACGCTGGTCCACCCATGAGGATAATATACCGAAGCACATTACAAAAAAGATGAAGATCTATAGTGTGGGTAAAGTGTACAACCTTTGCAAATTGTAAAACCCATCCGTATAGTCGTGTCCTTAGTGTCCAAAGAGGAGAAAACAACATTTAACTAAGTAATCATAGGAAATATGTTGTTGGTCATTAAATGACCATGTGAGCAAAGAGACTGTTCACGGGAATAGCTACCCCTAGGACAACATGCTAGGTTGTGGTGACATTTGCACTAAAGCTGTGTCCCACACGCATCCAATGGACAGAAACAACCAGATTGAGACACTGGACGGCTGAAAAGACTGCTGGCCTGAGAGGGCTGGGTTTAGGTTCAGTTTTACTCTCCTAAATGCGGAGGCCTACTGTATTATTATTTATTAACCTTTAAAAAGAAGATGTTATCATACAATTCTCTGGATTTTCCAAAACGCACGTGAGAACATACACAAACTAGCAGCAGGACTGCAATGTTAAGTTATCTTTGAATTTTACAAGAACCAATTTTCCTTGCACTTGTAGAAATACATAAATATTTTTGACAAAGTGTTCAGGTTAACGAAGTTTCTTCCCATATAAACCGTAGTGCAAAAAAAAAAACCAACTCGACATCGACTCTGGGTACACATTGCAGTTAATCGTAACATATGTGTGAATACCAAATATTTTGGAGAATAACATGAGTCTCCGGAAATACCGAGGGTTGGTGAGCGACAGAGGGGTTGGAAGTTCAGCGTGACTGAGTGATTAGAAAACCTGTCCAAGGTAACCTGTGATGCGGAATTATTTTAGAGAGCGTGGGTCAAATTACATGTGCATGGGGCGTTCCGGGTTCTATGATTGAAAAGTACAACTTGTTTGGTGAACCCTGCTGCATTCCCTGCAAAGGATGGTAAAATTAGTGTGAACTCCCGTGGTAAACATGATGGGAAGCTAGCTAGTAAGTTTTCTCTGCAGAAGCTTCTCCTCGTCTTCGTCTCCCTGTGCCGTTTTGTGCTGTGCATGGCTTTTGTGTTGACTGGCGAGAGAGGAGACATGTGTCAGGAAGAGAGCACCGGAGGTGTTAGACTTCAACGTAGACGGAAACAACATGCATGAGGAAATTGAAGAGAGAGTCATTAGTTGGAATCCCTTCTTCCGGGAAGATGGATCCCCTCCCTCCCTCCTCCCCCGCCTCCTCCTCCCCCTCTTCCCCTCCTTGCCCTAGCCGTCCCGCTCCCCGCCCTGACCCGCTGGCCGGTGCCCGGTCATCCCCCTCTCCGCTTGCATGTGCTCTCTCTCTCCCCTTCCCTGGCTCCCCGCGGGTGGGGTTCTCCCCTCTGTCTTCACCGCTGCCGGTGCTCGGATCTCGTTTCTGGGCCCTCGCGTCTGATGAGGAGGATTCGCGGTCGTCGGTCCCTTCCCCCTGTGGTCCCGTGCCTTGTGCTGGGGGGTGGTGGTGCCTTCCGCCGCTCCTCGTCCCCGCAAGTTCGCTCCTGGTGGCCGGGGCCGGTCGGTGGCCGCGTCCTCGTCGGTCGATGGTGGGATTCGGATCTCTCGGCGGCGGCGTAAGTCTGGTAAGTTTGCTGTTGCGTCACCTGATCTCGTTGTCCTGGGCAGTGCACCTGATGGGGAGCTTGGTGGCCTCCCATCCCCCTCTCCTGCAGCCTCTGCGGCGGCCTCGTCGCGGGCGGCGGCGACAGCGAGGTCGCTGGTGGCTTCGTGTAACCTAGATCTCGATTTCTCCGCGGTGGCCATCGGGCCGCGGGACGTTCCCTCAGGTGGGCTTGATGGGCCTTGCGGTTTGCCGTTGCCCAGTGGGCCTGCCTCTCCTCCCCCTCTTTCGTCGGTGGCAGATTTCCCCCCTCTGGTCCCATCCGGCCTAGTTGGGCCCATCGTCCGGGTTCCTGCTCCTCAACCTTCTTTGGCCCATGTGGCGAGTCGGGCCCAGGTGGGCACGGCTCGGACGGGCTATTTATGGATCCCCCGCGGCTCTTCCTCCCCTTTGCTAGGGTTTCCGGCTTCCGCTTCCGAACTGCGCCGTCACCGTCTTCCCATTCATCGCCTCATTAGATCCTCCCCACCTCCACCCCTCCTCCTTCCTTTTGCTGTGGTGCTATCCATGGACAAGTCGCGGGGCTCTTCCTGCGAGGCGCTCTCGGGCAGCAAGCGACACCGTGAGGACTCCCCTTCCTCCGCGGTGGATCTGGAGCTCGAGGTGTTGGGGAACGTCGTAATTTCAAAAAAATTCCTACGCACACGCAAGATCATGGTGATGCAAAGCAACGAGAGGGGAGAGTATGATCTACTTACCCTTGTAGATCGCAACGGAAGCGTTGACACAACGTAGAGGAAGTAGTCGTACGTCTTCTTCCCGATCCGACCGATCCAAGCACCGTTACTCCGGCACCTCCGAGTTCTTAGCGCACGTACAACTCGATGACGCTCCTCGGGCTCCGATCCAGCAAAGCTTCGGGGATGAGTTCCGTCAGCAGGACGGCATGGTGACGATGATGATGTTCTACCGACGCAGGGCTTCGCCTAAGCACTACAACGATATGACCGAGGTGGAATATGGTGGCAGGGGGCACCGCACACGGCTAAGGAACGATCACGAGGATCAACTTGTGTGTCCTAGGGTGCCCCCTGCCCCCGTATATAAAGGAGCAAGGGGGAGGCCGGCCGACCCTATGGGGTGCGCCAAGGGGAGGGGGAGTCCTCCTTCTAGTGGGAGTAGGACTCCCCTTTCCTAATCCAATTAGGAAACTTAAGGGGGAAGGAAAGAGAGGGAGAGGGAGAGGGAAAGAGGGACCGCGCCCCCTCCCTTGTCCAATTCGGACTCCCTATGGGGGGGGGGGCACCTCCTGGGCTGCTGCCCTCTCTCTCCCCTTAGGCCCAATAAGGCCCATTACTTCCCCGGGGGGTTCTGGTAACCCCTCCGGCACTCCGGTTTTATCCGAAATCACCCGGAACGCTTCCGGTGTCCGAATATAGCCGTCCAATATATCAATCTTTATGTCTCGACCATTTCTAGACTCCTCGTCATGTCCGTGATCACATCCGGGACTCCGAACAAACTTCGGTACATCAAAATGCATAAAACTCATAACAACTGTCATCGTAACTTTAAGCGTGCGGACCCTACGGTTTGAGAACAATGTAGACATGACCGAGACACGTCTCCGGTCAATAACCAATAGTGGGACCTGGATGCCCATATTGGCTCCTACATATTCTACGAAGATCTTTATCGGTCAGACCACATAACAACATACGTTGTTCCCTTTGTCATCGGTATGTTACTTGCCCGAGATTCGATCGTCGGTATCCAATACGTAGTTCAATCTTGTTACCGGCAAGTCTCTTTACTCGTTCCGTAATACATCATCTCACAACTAACATATTAGTTGTAATGATTGCAAGGCTTATGTGATGTGCATTACCGAGAGGGCCCAGAGATACCTCTCCGACAATCGGAGTGACAAATCCTAATCTCGAAATACGCCAACCCAACATGTACCTTTGGAGACACCTGTAATGCTCCTTTATAATCACCCAGTTACGTTGTGACGTTTGGTAGCACCCAAAGTGTTCCTCCGGAAAACGGGAGTTGCATAATCTCATAGTCATAGGAACATGTATAAGTCATGAAGAAGCAATAGCAACATACTAAACGATCGGGTGCTAAGCTAATGGAATGGGTCATGTCAATCAGATCATTCAACTAATGATGTGATCTCGTTAATCAAATAACAACTCTTTGTTCATGGTTAGGAAACATAATCATCTTTGATTAACGAGCTAATCAAGTAGAGGCATACTAGTGACACTCTGTTTGTCTATGTATTCACACATGTATTATGTTTCCGGTTAATACAATTCTAGCATGAATAATAAACATTTATCATGAAATAAGGAAATAAATAATAACTTTATTATTGCCTCTAGGGCATATTTCCTTCAGTCTCCCACTTGCACTAGAGTCAATAATCTAGATTACACAGTAATGATTCTAACACCCATGGAGTCTTGGTGCTGATCATGTTTTGCTCGTGGAAGAGGCTTAGTCAACGGGTCTGCAACATTCAGATCTGTATGTATCTTGCAAATCTCTATGTCTCCCACCTGGACTAGATCCCGGATGGAATTGAAGCGTCTCTTGATGTGCTTGGTTCTCTTGTGAAATCTGGATTCCTTTGCCAAGGCAATTGCACCAGTATTGTCACAAAAGATTTTCATTGGACCCGATGCACTAGGTATGACACCTAGATCAGATATGAACTCCTTCATCCAGACTCCTTCATTTGCTGCTTCCGAAGCAGCTATGTACTCCGCTTCACATGTAGATCCCGCTACGACGCTTTGTTTAGAACTGCACCAGCTGACAGCTCCACCGTTTAATGTAAACACGTATCCGGTTTGCGATTTCGAATCGTCCGGATCAGTGTCAAAGCTTGCATCAACGTAACCGTTTACGATGAGCTCTTTGTCACCTCCATATACGAGAAACATATCCTTAGTCCTTCTCAGGTACTTCAGGATGTTCTTGACCGCTGTCCAGTGATCCACTCCTGGATTACTTAGGTACCTCCCTGCTAAACTTATAGCAAGGCACACATCAGGTCTGGTACACAGCATTGCATACATGATAGAGCCTATGGCTGAAGCATAGGGAACATCTTCCATTTTCTCTCTATCTTCTGTAGTGGTCGGGCATTGAGTCTTACTCAACTTCACACCTTGTAACACAGGCAAGAACCCTTTCTTTGCTTGATCCATTTTGAACTTTTTCAAAATCTTGTCAAGGTATGTGCTTTGTGAAATTAGGCGTTTTGATCTATCTCTATAAATCTTTATGCCTAATATGTAAGAAGCTTCATCGAGGTCTTTCATTGAAAAACTCTTATTCAAGTATCCCTTTATGCCATCCAGAAATTCTATATCATTTCCAATCAGTAATATGTCATCCACATATAATATCAGAAATTCTACAGAAATTCTACAGAAATTCCCACTCACTTTCTTGTAAATACAGGCTTCTCCAAAAGTCTGTATAAAACCAAATGCTTTGATCACACTATCAAAGCGTTTATTCCAACTCCGAGAGGCTTGCATCAGTCCATAAATGGATCGCTGGAGCTTGCACACTTTGTTAGCTCCCTTTGGATCGACAAAACCTTCTGGTTGCATCATATACAACTCTTCTTCCAGAAATCCATTCAGGAATGCAGTTTTGACATCCATCTACCAAATTTCATAATCATAAAATGCGGCAATTGCTAACATGATTCGGACAGACTTAAGCATTGCTACAGGTGAGAAGGTCTCATTGTAGTCAATCCCTTGAACTTGTCGAAAACCTTTTGCAACAAGCCGAGCTTTGTAGACAGTAACATTACCGTCAGCATCAGTCTTCTTCTTGAAGATCCATTTATTCTCAATTGCTTGCCGATCAGCGGGCAAGTCAACCAAAGTCCATACTTTGTTCTCATACATGGATCCCATCTCAGATTTCATGGCTTCAAGCCATTTTGCAGAATCTGGGCTCACCATCGCTTCTTCATAGTTTGTAGGTTCATCATGATCTAGTAGCATGACTTCCAGAATAGGATTACCGTACCACTCTGGTGCGGATCTCACTCTGGTTGATCTACGAGGTTCAGTAGTATCTTGATCTAAAGTTTCATGATCATCATCATTAGCTTCCTCACCAATTGGTGTAGGTGTCACTGAAACAGTTTTCTGTGATGTACTACTTTCCAATAAGGGAGCAGGTACAGTTACCTCGTCAAGTTCTACTTTCCTCCCACTCACTTCTTCCGAGAGAAACTCCTTCTCGAGAAAGGATCCATTCTTAGCAACAAAAGTCTTGCCTTCGGATCTGTGATAGAAGGTGTATCCAATAGTTTCCTTTGGATATCCTATGAAGACACGTTTCTCCGATTTGGGTTCGAGCTTATCAGGTTGAAGCTTTTTCACATAAGCATCGCAGCCCCAAACTTTAAGAAACGACAACTTTGGATTCTTGCCAAACCATAGTTCATAAGGCGTCGTCTCAACGGATTTTGATGGTTCCCTATTTAACGTGAATGCGGCCGTCTCTAAAGCATAACCCCAAAATGATAGTGGTAAATCTATAAGAGACATCATAGATCGCACCATATCTAATAAAGTACAATTACGACGTTCGGACACACCATTACGCTGTGGTGTTCCGGGTGGCGTGAGTTGCGAAGCTATTCCATAATTTTTCAAATGTACACCAAACTCGTAACTCAAATATTCTCCTCCATGATCAGATCGTAGAAACTTTATTTTCTTGTTACGATGATTTTCAACTTCACTCTAAAATTCTTTGAACTTTTCAAATGTTTCAGACTTATGTTTCATTAAGTAGATATACCCATATCTGCTTAAATCATCTGTGAAGGTGAGAAAATAGCGATATCCGCCACGAGCCTCAATATTCATCGGACCACATACATCTGTATGTATGATTTCCAACAAATCTGTTGCTCTCTCCATAGTACCGGAGAACGGTGTTTTAGTCATCTTGCCCATGAGGTACGGTTCGCAAGTACCAAGTGATTCATAATTAAGTGGTTCCAAAAGCCCATCAATATGGAGTTTCTTCATGCGCTTTACACCGATATGACCTAAACGGCAGTGCCACAAATAAGTTGCACTATCATTATCAACTCTGCATCTTTTGGCTTCAACATTATGAATATGTGTATCACTACTATCGAGATTCATCAAAAATAGACCACTCTTCAAAGGTGCATGACCATAAAAAATATTACTCATATAAATAGAACAACCATTATTCTCTGATTTAAATGAATAATAGTCTCGCATCAAACAAGATCCAGATATAATGTTCATGCTCAACGTTGGCACCAAATAACAATTATTTAGGTCTAATACTAATCCCGAAGGTAGATGTAGAGGTAGCGTGCCGACTGCGATCACATCGACTTTGGAACCATTTCCCACGCGCATCGTCACCTCGTCCTTTGCCAGTGTTCGCTTAATCCGTAGTCCCTGTTTTGAGTTGCAAATATTAGCAACAGAACCAGTATCAAATACCCAGGTGCTACTGCGAGCTCTAGTAAGGTACACATCAATAACATGTATATCACATATACCTTTGTTCACCTTGCCATCCTTCTTATCCGCCAAATACTTGGGGCAGTTCCGCTTCCAGTGACCAGTCTGCTTGCAGTAGAAGCACTCAGTTTCAGGCTTAGGTCACATGATGGTCATTTTGTTTTACTGTTCCAAAATCCCTTCATCTAATTCTATCAGGTATAAGTCAGTTTACCTTAAGCATGTGTAACTGGCAAACTAAAACAAGGGTGAAATGGTCAATTTCGGCACCAGCCTAGCTTGATGATTTCCTGGAACCTAGCTCCTTTTTGCTGGAACATGAATATCTGCTTGCTTGCAGGAGTATAGTAACTATTATCCTATATACCAAAATAGTTTGATCTCCACTACATCTAATTCACTTGACATGCAGCCTCCCACCTCACAAAGTTATGGCATACATGTCTATGACATCATAATTAATCCTTGCAATTATCCACATTATACTTCTTAGACAAATCCATGTAATTAGCCGATCATCTCATGCATGTGTTGTGGACAATTGATTGGAATTGGAGCTACAAATTGATCATTGGGATTCGGATTGAGAAGTGAAAATAGGAAGTGGAGAAGGCTTACATGCATAGAAGTATTGGTTGGCGTTTGCTCTCTTCACTTCTTGGAAAGCTCTACCTCAAATGTATTGTCCCAGAATGAAATGACCATGTGTATCAAGAACAGTAAATCTTGGATGAAAGACACAATCTCAAGGAACGGCAACAAGTTTTTTTTCCTGATTTCTAGTTCCTCTACCTGAATCTGAACCTAGCACACTATAGTACATATGTTTCTCTGAATGTAAACAGATGAGTGTATATGGGACGATAGTCTGGCAATCACTTCGACAGGAAGATAGATCTGCACTGCTGCATCGTGTCGTTGGGGTTGGTAACTGCACATGTAAATGATTTGTCAGCATCAAAGCCAGATAAACCATGGGTTGAACTCAGCGAATAAACTGAACCAGGCAACAGATTTAAAATTGCTAGCAAGTGGAGTATCCACATAATTGTTTCGCAACTAAGTCACAATGGGAGTTGTGCAATGTTTCTGGAGGAGTATTGATTGCCTTATGGTTACTCAGTTCAGTACCCCATTAGCCTGAGGTGCACTCTTCAGGGACTACAGCTATGATGGCGAAAAGGTAGTTTCTCGCAGTTTTTAAGATGACTTAGAAAAGGTGCTACTCCGAGGATTAGCTATGATGGTGAAAAGGTAGTTTCTGGCAGTCACTACAGCTGGATCACCAACAATACAGAGAAGTTGGATGTTAATGATACAGCCCTCATGCTTGAGCACAATTCCAAATATGAAATCAGTTAGCAACTAGTAATAATTTCGTTTTGCTATTTGCATGCTCTGCAGCGCAGCTCATTTAATTCATATTTGGCATTTACAGATGTACAAAGATGCTCTCTATGTTTCTCCTGTTCATTAACGAGCCATTCGAGAAATCTCATGTTAATCCATGGCCTTTCTTGTCCTGCAAAATTACTCATCCAGGGATGTCCTCAACTTAAATATATATAAAAAACTCCTTGATTTCACAAGCATAGAACAACTTTTAACATACAACCAGCATACCTGTATGACCAACTGTTCTGTCAGATTCAAATATCTCATGATCATTGCCACCCTATTAAAGAGAATGGAATGAAAAAGGAAGCACTAGTCAGACAAAATGCTACAGAGACAGATACGGTACAGTTAAGTTTGTAGTAATTAAATGGGATGTCGTTAACAGTGGCTTGAAAAGTTTGCTGACGAGCGCCCCCCGATACAGTAATTAAATGGGACGTCCCCCTTCTCCTTTCCTCTGTCGACGAGCGCCCCCTGATACCCCCATGATTCCGGTTTGAGACTTTCTGGCTGTCCCAGATCGGCTTCGTGGAGGCGGTCCGTGCTCGGTGGGTTGAGGCCCGCGAGCACCCTCACCCTCGTCCCCCCTCGGCCATTGATGCCTGGCAGTTCTGTGCCAAGCGGGGCCGACAATTTATGAAGGGTTGGGGTGCCAACCTGGGACGTGACCTGCGCGAGCGCAAGAAGACCTTGCTGTCCGCCATCCAGGCCCTCGACCTGCGCGCTGATGCGGTTGGTCTCTCACCTGAGGATTGGCTTTCTAGGTACGACTTGGAGGACCAGCTCGCGGTCATTTACACCGACGAGGAGGCCTACTGGCGCCTTTGCGGATCCCGGAAATGGGTCCTGAAAGGTGATGCGAACACGGCCTACTTCCAGGCCATTGCGAATGGTCGGCGTAGACGCAATACCATTCCCCTTCTTTGGGACGGGGAGTCTCTGCTTCAGTCCCCCCGTGACATCAGGGCTCACGTCGATGGATTCTATAGGACCCTTTTCTCTGCCTCCCCTCGGGGAGGCTTATCTTTGGCCCTCGACTGCTGGTCCGGCCGCCAGCTTGTTTCCGCTGAGGAGAACGCGGTCCTTACGGCCCCCTTCTCCGAGGACGAGGTTTGGGATGCCATCCGCGGCATGAACCCTACCTCGGCCCCGGGTCCAGACGGCCTACCGGTGAAATTCTTCCAGTCTTTCTGGAATGTGATCAAACCGGAGATCATGGCCATCTTCGAAGAGTTCTATGTTGGGTCTATCGACCTCGGACGCCTCAACTATGGGATCATCTCGCTCATCCCAAAGGTCCCGGGAGCCTCGGACATTCGTCAGTTTCATCTAATCACGGTCATCAACGTGATTTTTCGGATTCTGGCTAAAGGGTACGCCAATAGGGTGACCCTCCTCGCTGACCAGATTACCCACCCCAACCAGTCCGCCTTCATTCAAGGGCGATACATTCTGGATGGGGTGCTAGTCCTTCACGAAGTCCTCCATGAGGTGCGCGCTAAACACCTTAAGGCGGTCTTCTTGAAGATTGATTTCCATAAGGCCTACGACACGGTCTGTTGGCCCTTCCTTCGGGAAGTATTGCTCCGTAAGGGCTTCGACGACCGGTGGATTTCCAGGGTAATGCAGATGGTCTCTTGCGGTCGTACTGCCGTGAACATCAATGGAGAGATCGGGCCCTACTTCCCCACCTCCTGTGGGGTAAGGCAAGGTGATCCCTTCTCCCCCTTCTTGTTCAATATGGTGGTGGACGCGCTTGCCGCCATTCTAGATAAGGCTAAGGCTGCTGGCCACATTCAGGGAATCACTCCCCACCTGGCTGGCGGCTCCGGGATCTCCCTCCTCCAGTATGTCGACGACACCATTATCATGGTCAAAGGCTCGGAGTCGGATGTCGCCAACCTTAAGTTCCTCCTCCTCTGCTTCCAACAAATGTCTGGCCTTAAGATAAACTTCGACAAGAGTGATGTGATGGTGATGGGCTACTCTCCGGCTGAGTCGCTTGCCATTGCCAACCGGCTCAACTGCTGCCTCGGCGCCTTTCCCACAACATACCTGGGAACGCCCATTAGCGACTCTCGGCTTACCGTCGCGGACCTGCGCCCGACCGTAACCAAACTCCAAACGCGCATCGAACCCTGGCAGGGTAGATGGCTGTCAAAGGCGGCTCAGACCATTCTCATTAACTCATCCCTCTCCAGCCTCCTCCTGTTCCTCATGAGCTTCTACAGCCTCCACGAGACCCTGCACCATGAGATTACAAAAATTCAGTCCCGCTTCTACTGGGCCGGCGATCATAATAAACAGAAATACCACATGGTGAGCTGGCCTGACATCTGCAAGCCTAGGGATCAAGGAGGCCTCGGGATCATGTGCTCCAAACGCATGAATATCGCCCTCCTTTCCCGTTGGCTTTGGTGGATTTCGCAGGGCCAGGGGGTCTCTGGCTTGACATCATTCGGAACAAATATTTGCGAGGCCAACCCCTCGCGTTTTGTCAGAGATCTGGTGGCTCTTAGTTCTGGCAGTTGGTCATCCAGCTGCTCCCGGTCCTTCGCATCGGGACATCCATCTCGGTGGGCTCCGGATCGGCGACTCTGTTCTGGTTTGACAGATGGGCTGGAGATTCCTCCTTCGCTGCGCGCTTCCCCGACCTCTTCTCCATCGCGGTAGAACCCCTGATCTCGGTTGAGAGGGCCCTTATTGACCTAGGGCGCCTTGCTTTTCGGAGGCCCTTTGGCCCTCCGGAATCCGCCGCCTGGCGTGCGTTGCTCTTCACGAACCGGTGGTTGATAGTGACCTTGACCGGGTGAGATGGCGCCTCGAACCTTCGGGGCAATTCTCCACCAGGTCTCTATACCAGGCCATCGCTCCCTCCTCCGCCCCTCCCCCCCTTGTGACGGTGTGGTCCATCCGCCTGCCCCTGAAAATCCGGATCTTCATGTGGCAGTGGATTCGCGGTCCACTCCCGTCTGGCGTTGAGGTCCGCAAGCGCAATGGCCCGGGATCCGGCCTCTGCCCTCTTTGCGGCGTTCCCGAGGACTCGAATCACATCTTCTTCTCCTGCGTCTCCGGGCGATTCGTTTGGAGTTGTTTCCCTGACGTGGTGGGCGGAAATTGGTGTCACACCAACTTCCCCGACTTATTTGACGAGCTCCAGTCCTCCCCCTTGTCTTCTCGCCACATTAGGTGGCTTGAGATCGGTGCCCTCGCTTGGACCCTATGGACGATCCGCAATAAGCTTGTGATCCAGCGCGTTCCTCTTCGACGAGCTACTGACGCTATCTTCAAACTGTCTGGTTTCTTGCAGCTTTGGCGGCCGCTTAGCCGCTCCCAGGACCGCGACGCCATCTCAGCCTTCATCGCCGACCTTCGCTCGATGGCTGTCCGCCTGTCGCCGCCGCCACCGCCGAATCCCGACTAGTCGGTTGTTGGGCCCCTGGGCCCCTAGGCCCCCCCGCCCTTTTCTTTTTGTTTTTGTCTCTTTCTTTTTTGGGCTTGTTGAGCTATGCCCTCGGTAGAACCTTCCTCTTGTTTGTGAGACTTGGGTGCGTGTGAACTTGTCCTTGTATGTGTGCTCTGTGGCGGTTTGCTTTATTTATAAAGCGGGGCGAAAGCCTTTTTCGGTTAAAAGTTTGCTGAACACCTTGTGTGTACAAAGGTACTTCACTTCACAAAAGACAACGAGATTTCTGACCTTGGAAGCACTGCACAACTAAAGTATACATCTCTCACCTTGTAAGTTTTGTCCCCAAAGAAATGAATTTCTTTGAATTCTTCAAGATATCTCAAGCAGTAGGTTTTGTCCCAGCCTTTTGGGAATACCTGAATTCAGTGGTGCAGTAGTAAAGCCCAAAATGGATATTTCTAGCAGGTATGTATTAGTTAGTTACAATACTTACATCAAAACTAATCTGCCCTCCAATGGAAAATGTGAGATTCAAGTGGCCAAACTTTTCACGAAGCACTGAGACCATTTTAGGCCGAATGTTATGTACCTAAAGAATTGAATTGGTTCAGTTCCATGTTCCTCTAATGACATATTTCCCCTTTCCAATTCGAACTAAAGTACCTTATCATACTTCTCAAAATCATCACGCTCTTCTTGACTACAGTTCCTCCCTATTGGCGACACATTGATCATTCCATTCCTGAATTCTATGAATGTACCCCTGGGGAAACGTTAACTCGGTGAGTAAAGAGGTAGCAGCAGAGGGAATTCTCAGGTTCAGCGCTGACCTTTTAATTGGGATATCCAAGTCCGCGATGTAATGAAGAGTGAAGTTAATGAATTCCTGCGAGGAAGGAACACGTAATATCACCATCAAGGCCTGGAAACTCGTCTGCGACAACAGTACAAGATAAGAACACCACACCACGTTGGCTCACCTTAAGCTGGTCATCTCCGAGATACGTTTTCAAACTCTGCGACACCAGGCAAAATACAGATGTGGATCTTTACGCAACACCTCCAGTAGTAAACTCAGTACGTTCGTGCTAAAACAGTGTACATATACAATGTGCTGGAGACTTACTTGCGTCCCGATAAGCTCGCCGTTCCTGTGCGCAACTAGTCCGTTCTCGGAGAAGACGTAGTCGTAATCGGTGATGACTGCAGAGGAGAGAACGAACATCAGAGTTTCAGACCCAACTGATTACGGTTTCAGACAAGTTGAGCAGACAGTGCCTCGCGAAGAACTCAGAATCCTAGCAGACCGTCCTGCTGAATCCAAGCAGGCTGGGTACCTGATTTACCGAGCTGCCCGGAGATCTTGGCCAGATCGGATCCCCCGACCAGGCCCACGCTCACAACCTGCTCCCGGGAAGAAAACCAGAGTGCCACAACCAGACATACAGTGAGTGGGAAATTAGATCTTAACCCACACTTAATTCCCCATTTGATAATCTGCCCGCCGGAGAATCCCACGGAAAGAGAAACTGGAACGAGGGCGGGAGGGCCTCACCTCGCGCAGCCGCTTCATGAACTCGCGCATCTCCGGCGTCACCTCTTTGCGCGGCGCGGTGATGGTGTCGTCGACGTCGAAGAGCGCGAGCACCGCGGTGTTCTTCCTCGCCGCCGCCATCCTGCTCGTCCTCCCGCCGCCGCTGCAGCTGCTACGAGTAAGAAGGGACGGGGCGCGCCTCGTCGCAGCGGTCGCGTGCTATGGCGCCGCCGGGGGAGGAGGTGGAGAGGGGATGCGTGGGGCGGAGAAAGTCAATAACGCGCGAACGTGCCAAAGAGGAGGACTTTTTGGATGACATTTCATTTTTTTATAGTTTTTTTATAGTTTGGATTGTTTTTTTACACAGTACAAACGCTCATACATATACACATACACTCATCCATGTGAATGCACACACGTACATCCTACCCTATGAGCACTCCCGAAAGATTGAACCGCCAAATCATCTTGAAATTAACAAAGTCGTTATATACGTCTTCGTAGTCGACGCGATTGTTGCTCCCACTGAATGCATATGGCCAGAAGGCTTGCTGAAGACGGAGATGATCTTAAGATAGTTTTTCGTTAATGGGGATAGAGAAAAAGAGTCCTCACTTTCATAATTGAAAACTAGAGTCCACAAGCACTAATGTCAGGTCTGGACTTGAGTTCTCATGAGCAGGAAATTTTTCATTTTTACAAAAAGAGGATTACCACCGGTCTCTGTATCAGAGTGATGCATGCAACCTCAAGGTGGGCAGGATAATAAAATTATCCTTCTAATCAGGCAAACAAATGTTGGTTCACTAGTTTGGATTGCTTACTACATGTGTCATGTGGTTATTTTTGAATTTTTGTCAATTAACTTTCAAAGTGTGTATCCAGTTATACCATGTGGCTGTCATGGTTGATGTTATCATGACGAGAATTTCAATACTTAATCCCGTAAAGTGTGTGCTTGGGTGAAAAAAACAACAACTTTGAAGTTGCAACTGAGTGAATAATAAAGTCGCCACAATATTGATAGCAAAGTTGCCATGTAGTAACTTTGATGTCGATACAGTTGCAACTTTGGAATGATTACAATTGCAACTTCATTGTCGTGGAAAAAAAAGACTTCATTGCCGTGGAGTTACAACTTTATGGTATAAAGGAATTTTTAATAAACAAACCTCAATGATGAAAACGAATCATAAATCGAACAGACGATTTGGTGCGTACAAAATTTTAGTCTTGTTTCATTTAATCCTAAAATACGCATGTGTGCACTTGATAGTGTGCTGACCAGATGCTAGGAGGATGTCGCGCCAAGTCACTAATGAGCGCGAACATTCCTCCATATGTTTTTCGAAGTTGAAACTCATCGGCCATGCTCTTCCTTCCTTGGCCCTTTTTTCTTCTTCTTATCAGCAATAAGGAAAACACATATGTAAAGTATCTCTGTCTCATCTTACAATTTTCCTGGAGTAGCATTGCAATTTTCGCAGAAAAGATTTAGTGATGGCACTAAATATTCTTGGCCTAGTTCCACTTGGCTATGTAGTAGATCCATGTGTGATCATTACTTCAGCTGTCGAGATGTGGACTACAGAGGACTCTGGATGTAGCCAATGAAGACAGGCGCTTGGATTTGTTTAATCGGTTTGGTTTACTGCATAGTCATAGCCCATGTAAATATATATTGTTATGTCTCGGCTTGATGGATTTTATTCAAACAAAACTAAACATCTTCCTCCGTCATCCTCCTCCATCGGTAGATTAGAGAAGGAATAGCATCTAGGTTTTCCCTTCCCGTCATCTCCTCCATCGGTAGATCGCCGACCTCTTCCGCCTTCGCCTGTGAGGGCGTACAAGGAGGACCCGATCTATAGGTGGGAGCTGTAGTTCCGCTCTCTTGGAGCATAAAGTAGGTGGCCCATAGAAGGTGGGTAGACGAGGGTGTCATCTTGGGTGGGGAATAAGGTATCCCCACTTTGCCCTCGTTCCAATGATGCATCTTCCTATCACCAGGAGCTGTGTGGAAGATGGTGGCGCACACCCCTACCCCGCGTGCCTCCCGTGTATGGGCCAGCCCATTTTGGTTTTTCCCTAACAGTTTTGGAAATGTTCTAGAACCATACATAAACTGGTTTTTATTTTTTATGTTATGTTTTTTTCCTTTTTTTCTTTTTCCATTTCTATTTTTTATTTTTCTTATTTCATGTTCATTTTTTCATTTATATTTTCTCTTCTTTTTTCCTTTTAATTTTTTCCATTTTTTATTTTGTGAACATATTCAAATTCCTAAACAAACTTTAAATTAGTGATTTATTGATATTGCATATAATTTTTGAAACCATAATTATTTTACAAATTCACTAACATATTTTCATGAATCCTGAGTTTTTTCTTTGAAATTTTGAATACTCTCATGAACATGTTTTTTAATCAGCAAACATATTTTTTTGAGTAGACGAACATTTTTTTTAATTTAGGAACTAAATTTAAATTTATGAATATTTTTGAAATATATAATCTATGAACTGTTTTGAAAATTTGGGTACAAATTATAAAATACGTGATTTTTTGAATTTTTTTGAATATTTTAAAAAACATCACTAATATTTATGAATTTGAGAACATTCATTTTAAGTCCCCGAATTTTTTTTGTATACACTTTTAGTCTACAAACATTTTTTAAAGATCGTGAACGTTAGTTTCTCGACATTTTTTCCGAAATCGTGAACATTTTTTAATATGCGAACAGTTTTTCAAAATCACAAACAGTTTTAGTTCTGGAAAATTTCATGATTTCCTGAACATTTTTTGTAATTCACAAATATTTTATGATTTATCAAGCTATTTTTTAAAAGTAGAATTTTTTAATTTTGGAACATTTTGTAATTCCAAATTAATATAAACAAGGAAAAAATAGAAAAGGGAAAAGTAAAGATATAAACAGAATTAAAAAAAAGTGGGTGTCATGGTCTGCGCATGGGCCGGCCCAAGAACGTCACTTGGGAGGGCGCTCACCGGCCGAAAGACCGCCCCGTATTTGACGGCTCGCAACGCATCCGGCCTGGTCCTGCCTGCCTGCTACTATAGTAATCTCGTATTGTTTCCAACCCTCAAAAAGCAAAATCTCATTTCGTTTTCTTCCATTGATTGGGATCCCATGGTTCCCACTTCCCTCCCACTCGCCCCCCTCTCTCAACTCTGATATACACAATTCTCCCTCTATCTAGCCGCTCAACGTTTGTCGACTGGCCAAGCCAAGTCAAGAGAAGATGCAAGTGTTAACTTAGAATAAATGTTAGCAGAGAGCATAAATATAGTTTTTTGAATGATTTGAAGAGAGAACTAATATACTCCCTCTGTTCTAAAATAGATGACCCAACTTTGTACTAATTTTATACTAACTTTAGTACAAAGTTGAGTCATCTATTTTGGAACGGAGGGAGTACTTGATAACATGCATATATAAGTCTAATCTAATTTGTATTTCACGTCCGTACCGTACTCCCAACTAGGTTCTGGAACATATAAGGAGTTTCCAGAGAAACTAAAGTATCCGGCATGGTCTTACTCGTCAACGTGCAAAAACTTGTGTTGGCAGACTATACAGTAAGAGTGGCCTGAAAAACAGACAGTTCACTATATGTTGCTTCTATATATTTACGGTTTTCCACTTACAAGCTCGAAGAGAATTTTCAGACATGTGATGGGTAACACATGATGTCCTGTAATCCTAGGTGGCGGTTTGTATACATTCTTGGTCGTTTATCCGTGCATATCAATGGATGCCAAGTAGGACCATCATGGGGGCCAGATCAAACAAATCGTCCTTGCACTGCTTCTCCTTCCAATCCGGCTCCGTGAAGGAGTTTTGAAAGGTCAAACGAACAAAATTGCTCACACACATTCCATTGCCACAACAAAATAATCCTCGATGCTTCTCAAGCCTACGCCACTCATTTAGATAAGACATGTTTGCTACTTCTTGAACATATGTATGATCTTCATTCTGCATCACTATAGGAACAAGACTAAAAGACTTGGAAAGTAAATATGCTCATCCCATAGGAACTGTTGATGTGAAGGTGCTACGGTACCAAACTTCTATGTATATATTTATCGGCATGTGCATAGGTATCTCGAATTTCAATTACTTGACTTCTAGCAATTTGATTTGCTATCTTATACCTTCATGGTAATAGTATATCTTTAACATGTCATATGCTCACATGCCTTTTATACAACTGTAGTATAACACATAGAGTATCAACCATAGATATTACATCTGGGGGAATATGGTTGCCAGACTGGCATCGTACATCTAACATGTTGTGACAGTTAATTGGACATGTCATGTTATTATGGTGCACACCAACCTCTGGGTTCAGGTCCTAGGTTGAATTTGGATGCCTTTCTTACTACAATATAGACTACATTAATTGCACACATTTATCATTGTTTTCCTTAGAAAAAACATTAATGGGAATCTGCAATAGGCTTCATAAGTCATAACTGAAATCAAATATCTCAGATGTAATAGAACTTGTGCAAGATGTATACAAGATCACCCCTCAACTTACATGTGCATTTTTTTTCCTTCTAGAAATAATAAAATGGATGTACGTACAGAAGCAATACTTGTACTACACCCATCAATACTTGGTGTACAACCATCTGACGCGGATATGTATGTGGAATCAACTTAGATGATGCTATATCCTATTAGTTCGATTCGCACAAAAAATTTCATCTACGCAATGTTACCTCTGAAAGAGGGAAACATGCGTCCATTTATTTAAAAATTGAGGGTTATTATGAACTCCATTCTTGAAAACAATGGCTGGATGGATGGAGAAGAGGGCTAAGCGATCATTCTTGTCTTAAACGTCGATGGGAAATCCATGCTCGTGCGCTAGATCAGAGTTTAGGCCATCCAGGCAATGGTTCAATCACTCACAATTCATTCAATCATACATGGATAATCAAGATATCGCTCAATCTCAGTAGGAGTGCTGAATTTTGATCATATCCATTCAAAACAACACCACAATCTGAATAGGCAATGTAAACATGAACCTACTTTCCTTGACCTTATTGTTTAGATTTGGTCTACAAGCTTGCTCTAAATGTACGGTTCGATCACACATATTGATGCAATAATAAAAAAACAATCTCCCTCCTACGAAATCTCTCAAAGTAAAGCCATGTCACGTGACCAAACACACTGTTTCAGATGTCTCTTAATCGCAATTCATGTATTGTCATGAGGTAGATACCACGAGAGCGATCCATGAACTAACAATTCTGATCACAATTTTCCATGAATTTCACATGGTAACGTTGTTATCACAAATACATATAAACCTTCATCTAAGCCAGGAAGGAGTGAGTTTGTATCGTAGGCGGCTTTGCTAAAACGAAAGGTGGTCAGGTTACTTTGGTGAGCACCTCTAGATAAAAGCCATCTACGAAAATCATGTAATGCTGACAACCCTTATCAAGAACCTTCGGTGGAAGTATCACACATGGCTCCAGTTATGATTGGTGTGCAAAAACTTGTATCGCAGACAACTCTCTAGTCGGAATAGCCTGAGAAGTGGACGCTCCAATATAGATTTGCTTGTATATATATATACTCTTTATTATTCTCAATATACTTTATTAAATATTCTAAGATACCCCGATACGAGTTTTGTTGAAAAAATATCATCTGCGATGTACTTTTTGTAATATACCCTTTTCACGTACAAACACATCAGTATATACGTAAACATTTAAAAATATGTAGATTCACATGAGTTTTTTCATGGAACTCATTTTGGGGTATCTAATAATTACTAATAAAGTATATTAAAAATAATAAAGTGGTATAAAAGATTCATCTATGTGGTATATGAGAAGCGGGAGTACATACTCCCAGGAGTACACAACCATTTTCATATATATATATATATATATATATATATATATATATATATATATATATATATATATATATATAGTACTAACCCATTTTCATATATATATATATATATATATATATATATATATATATATATATAAGATCTTTCACTTTTAAAAATAGTTAGAAACTTACTAGTCATGTCATGGCGGTACACCATTTATTCTAATCTCAGATGGTGGTTGTTCACCGGTGTGATGCACATCCTTGGTCATTTCTTCTTGCAAATCAATACACTAAGCAAGACTATCATGGGGCTAGATCAAACCAATCCTCTTGTCATCATCGATGTTGATGGATTGTTTTGCTTCAGTATACAACGTGTCCACATTGACAAGTCGGTGGAGGGGAAAAAGGCACGCCAAGAAACCAGACTAAATAAGTATTCATGAAGGACTTGCGTTAGCCACTAATAATGGCATCACCAACCAGACTGTGAATGCACAAGCGCTAAATTTGGACCGTTTGACAGTGAAAAAAATCGTTGGTGCGAATCAATTCCACACAATGTTGGTTACTTAAAAGGTAATATAAGTACACTTGGCAGTTGGGTATTGACAAATAATATTGGACCTCCCCTGCTTCCCTGCCCTATAAATTCACCCATCTGCATCCAAATGCTATATATGTGCGTAGAGGAGATCTAAAGCTAGCTGGAGAGGAAAGGAGGGAGGCACCGGCCGGCGGGCGGCGATGTGTAACAACCCTCCACCGCCGAGGAGAAGGGCTGCCTCTACGCATGGATCTTCAGCCATCATATACATAAAAGGTTTTCCTGAAGTGTGATGTGATACTTGCACTAATAATAGTGAAGTCATAGCTAACTTTGCAGGCCTGATTAATTAGTAGTCAAGATCGAGGCTAATTAGTCTCGTTCCTGGACATACCCACAGCATGCTCACACAGACATCGTGGTCATGGGACCATGACTCGTCGATAGGTAGGTGGTGGATTTGTTGCAGCCCACCAGAACTGACCACTCACCTAGATTAGGAATCCCCTGTTCAAAAAGGAAGTCAGGCTAATACTAATTCACAACCAAACAACCTGGGAAGAGAAATAAGAGAGACTCGTGTTTTAATTTAGAGTCATTTTACAGTGTATCCGGACGATATGGACCGTCCATCGAAGCGAATTCGATGGTCCAGATCCGATGCAATACGCTGATGTCACGTGTATTATATCAGACCTCGAGGGACATTTTCGGGAGAAAAAATATTTTGAATTGTTCAGATTTTCCCTCCCAAATATTTCAAGGGTATTCTCGGTACAAATTTCAGGGCTATTTTCAGTTCGATTTTTATCCCGTTCGGTAGGGTTTATTCCTCGCCGCCGCTAGGGTAAAATGACTCTTAATCCTCGCTGACAGGATCTAGCCGCGCGTCGTGGCCCCTCCCTCCCTCCATCCCAATTCCCTCGCGATCTCGCACCACCTTTTCAACGAAGATTCGGCGCTATCCCACCTCTCAGTCCTCCATGCGGGTGCTTATAGCCACAAGGTTATAGGCAACCTCTTTCCCACATCCCAATTGGTTGTTTGTGTCCTCTACGCCTCTCTGCCATCACTACTAGGGAAAAGGCTAGCAGCAGCGCGGGTTTTAGGCCTATCAGCAGCGCGGGTACCCGCGCTATCAATAAGGCGCTACAGATAACTCTTAGTAGTAGCGCTACCTGTACCCGCGCTACCACTATTGACTATAGCAGCAGCGCTTTTTAGGAACGCGCTGCTATTACTTAGCTGTAGCAATTTCCCGGTCCAGCGCTACTGTTATATCTTTCACCATTTCCCCATTCCGGCTTCGATAAACTGCAATTTCCAGATACTAGGTACTACTAGATATCAATTTCATAAAGCATTATAGGTATTAGGTAGTACTCCCTCGGTTCAAAATTACTCATCGTGGTTTTAGTTCAAATTTGAACTCAAACCACGACGAGTAATTTGGAACCGAGGGAGTACTAGATAACAATTTCATATATACTCAACATGCATCCTCAAGCAGTACAAGGTGACATCGATGACAATCATCATATTTAGTTCTAGATGATATCGACGACGATCATCATATGTAGTTCTACATGATATCGACGACGATCATCATATGTAGTTCTACATGATATTGACGACGATCATCATATGTAGTTCTAGATGATATAGCCACATACACATATGTAGTTTTAGATGATATCGACGACGATCATCATCCTCAAGCCTGGGCGATGGGTGTTCCTGATAGTAATTAGGATGGCCTGTCCAGCACGAAGATTCTTGTCAACGAGGAATCTCTTTCACCCAACCGAGTTCAAGTGTGTGCGACCATCTGTGCCCATGCGGTAAGTACATGTGGTGACGGAGCCCCTTGCGGTAAGGCGTAGTCCAACTGAGCCTTCTTCATCAGGCTTGATACCACAACTCACAGATAGGTTCTTTGGCAATCTCTGAATAAGAAAAACATATCAATTAATAAATAGCCTAAGCATGTGATCAGACTCTACACTAA
Source organism: Triticum aestivum (assembly GCF_018294505.1). Taxonomy (NCBI): domain Eukaryota; kingdom Viridiplantae; phylum Streptophyta; class Magnoliopsida; order Poales; family Poaceae; genus Triticum; species Triticum aestivum. Next base: position 57,810,253 of record NC_057812.1, read on the forward strand.
AGTATATCATCGACTAGATTCCACAAAGCATATCATTGGACTCTACACTAAGCATATCATCGGATTCACTAAGCATATAATCGGATAATTTGTATTTGTAAGTATAACAATAAAGCATATATATATCATCAAATTACTACATGCAGTACATATAACATACCATTTCATGCCGATCGACCATGGTACTTGTCAGGCGGGTCACGAATGGCACCCCGACAAAGTCATCACGTGGCGGAATTATGTCCCATAGGTTGCACACCTCCTCCTCGCTCAGCCTCATTCTTTGAGCTATGATGGCTTCATGAAGTGGGTTCTCATCATCTTTATTGAGTGGGTCCTCATTATCTTCATCATCTTCGTCATCTTCATCATCTTCCACCAGGTTGATATAAATGACAACCAGCTTGGGTCTTTCTGCTCTGAAGGAGAATCTGATCAACTCACCACCAGTAAGACACATGCGAGCGAGGAAACGGGCCCATCCATCTCCTCCAATCTGTGACATATTGCGTCCTTTCTCGACCTCCATAGTGTACGGCCCGTCGGGAGCCTCAAATGTCATAGTGTCTCCTATCAGCTTGTTGAATTTCAATCTCACATTGCATGGGACGATCTGTGTAAGAAAAGCAAAATGACACAATGCAGTAATGCCAACACTAAAAATAAAATAGTTGTTACATTTCATCTAATTTCTTACCGCCGCATGACGAAAACTCGGATGGAAGTAGATGCCGAATAGCTTGCCAGTTGCAAGGCTGCTGGCGCACCTTGACTTGCACAGTCGACATAGTGGTGCTGGTGGTGGCACCATTTTACTAAATCAACTAAATCAAATGTTCTAAATCAACTAGCCTACTAAATCAACTAAATCAACTAGCCTACTAAATAAACTAAATCAAAATGTTCTAAATCAACTAAATCAACTAGCCTACTAAATCAACTGAATCATATCAACTAAATCGACTAAATCAACTAGCATACTAAATCCACTAGCATACTAAATCAACTAAATCAAAATGTTACATATGAAAGCCTACTAAATCAAAATGTATCAGGGAGGAGGGACAAGGAGGGGCGACTCGAGGAGGGAGAAGATAGTAGGACGGAGGAGGAAGGCGGAGCGAGGAGGGGCCGGCCGGCGGCGAGTGGAGGGAGGACGGATCGAGGAGGAAGGTGGAGCGAGGAGGGGGCGGCCAGCGGCGAGTGGAGGGAGGACGGAGGAGGAGGCTGATACCGAGTCCAGCGAGGAGGATGAGGCGACAGCGGTGCAGATCGAGGGAGGGGCGACGGGGGAGGACCGGCGGCGCGGGGGGTGAGGAGGAGACCGTGAGTGTGTGTGAGTGTGATCTGTGGATGAGGCTAGTGAGATCTGTAGTTAATTTAGCAGTAGCGATTATTGCCTGAATGCGCTGCTGCTACGTTACGTAGCAGTAGCGATGTCTATTTTAATGCGCTGCTGCTATAACTGGCCTCGCGGCGGCGTCGTGGGAATTTTAGCAGTAGCGCCGCTTGGAGTGCGCACGCTACTGATAAACTTGTTTCGGCAGCGAGTTTCCACAGCCCGCGCTACTGCTACTTAGCAGTAGCGCCTGATTTTATAGCGCGCTGCTGGTAAGATTCTGTGTATAGGCTTTTCCCTAGTAGTGCATGGCCACACTTTGATCTGGCCATGCATCTCGTCCGAAGGCAACGTGGTTGGGTATGGATCATGTTCTGCGGGACTAGATGAAGCCGGCCGCCGGCCTCGACGGCCAGCCCCATTCATCCAGCCCCGACTGCAAGATCTACGAACGTTCAATCATTGCATTCGTACACTTATACATTTCATTCAACATGTATTCTTTTCAATTTGGCTGATAGGTGAGATTTGGAGATCAATAGAGATGATAAGCTATTAATTTTGGAATGTACTATAAACAATTCTTAGCTTATGTTGCTCAATATGTATGATGCTCGCTTCTTCTTGTGCAATTGCTGGACTGGGATCAACAGACTTGGCATGTGCTTTATAAGAAAAATTAGATTCACATGGGATATCCACTGTTTGAACATTGGTGTTAATTGTTATTATGATGTTTAACCTTATTACGTCGAGAGTAATGATCCTCGCAAAAAGCGGAGAGAAAGGAATGAGCATTCGATTCTTCCATATGTTGCATTTCATTCTTCCGTGTTTAGTTATGTCCAACATTTATTACATGCGCACACTTGACAAGGTTAGTACAAGTAGTAATTTTTCCTCTGTTTTGCAGGGCTATGACAGAACATGCTTTGTGATTCCCTCGGGCAGGATGGATGTACCATGGCCACCCCACTGTGCTCCTGAAGGTGATCCCTTCAATTCAGCGCACGTCCTACCATGCTACACCATATTCTCCTCAAGCTTTTCTTGCGGAGGTGGATCACCATATTCTCCTCGATATGCCACGTGCACAAACGATGATCTGTTCCGGTCCAGACAGTAGCTATTGCTTTAGCCATTGAACCATCCCCATCGATGATTGCTGAAATGGGTGCCGTTTGGGACATTGCCTCCAAAAATACATGAAGAAGCCACTGGTATGATGCAACTGTCTCGTCTGACATTAGACCAAAACGTCGGTGCCACCAGTCCAAAGATGGTCTAGTGACACTTAGCACTTGCTTCCTGACGTTTCCTCCGGTGTGTTTGACAGGATAGAGACCTCCTCTACCCCTGCCTCGAAGAAGGACCCTCCTTGTTTCCAGATCCTTTACAAGGAAAAAATGAGGGTGAATTTCAACAAAGGTATCATTATCAATGGCAAGTTTACTTGCAGAAATCAGATTTTTTGTGGCCTCCGGAACATGAAGGACATCATTCAAAAGAAGATCACGATCAGGGGTTGAAATAGTTGTATGACCAATGTGATCGATAGTCATACCTGATCCATTTGCAGTGTGGATTTCTTCGCCGCCGGTGTACCTCTCCCGGACAGTCAGCTTCTCCAAGTCGCTGGTGATATGGTCAGTGGCTCCGTTGTCCATATACCAGTTCGTGTCCACACCGTACCGGGGAGCCGCCGCCACGTTCACCGAGCGCTCTTCCCCTCCTTGATAGGAGGAGTCGTAACGCTTCCAGCACTTCCATGCTCGATGCCCGAGCTTGCCGCAGATCTGACAAGCAACCTTGGCAACGGGATTGTTGTTGTAGTTCCCGCCGCCACCATCATTGTTGCCCCCCATGTTGCCGCGGTTCAGCTGCTTGTTGAATTTGCCGCGGCCGCGGTCACCACCGCCGCCACTGCCTTGCTTGGGGAAGTTGCGGCCGCGGTCACCGCCGCCGCCGCCGTTGCTGTTGTTCTGCTTGTTGAAGCGTCTGCGGGAGGCTGCGTTTGCAGAGGACTGGGAGGACCCGACGCGCAGATTCATACGTGTCTCGAAGCTCAAAAGCTGCGAGTACAACTCGGGGACGGTCATCGGCTCGACCCGAGAGCACATGGCAGAAACCACGGGGTCGAACTCCTCACTGAGTCCAGCAAGGATATGAGACACAACATCCTCCTCATCTACTTTCTTTCCTGAAGCAACAAGTTCATCACATAAAGATCTAATCTTACCAACATATTCAGTGATGTTGGATTTGGCCTTCTGAAGATTCGCCAGCGCAATTCTGACGTTGACGGTGCGGGCACGGGTGTGCGAGGCCAGCATCCCCTTCACCGTGTTCCAGAGCTCGGCGGCGGTTTGGCGGGTTGCCACTTGGATGGCCATCTCACGCAGCAGGGAGGACAGCAGGTAGGAGAACACCTGCTGATCCTTCGCGTACCACGCGGAGAACTCCGGGTTGGGTGCCTTCGACTTGGTCTTGCCATCGTCGGAGGTGACTTCAACGTTCAGAGGGGGCACTACCTGGTCGATGTCGAGGTAGCCCTGCATTTGCGCCCCCCTGATCGCCGAGAGCACGGTTGGGCGCCATAGCGCCTCGTTCCCTGTCGTGAGCTTCTCGGTGACGCTGTGTGCAAATGGTGACGAGAGGAAGGAGGTGGAGCTTGAAGACGTCGCCATGGATGTGAGCGAGGCAGGCTCTGATACCATGAAAGAATTGGTGGAAGCGTATGCACTCTGGCAGGGACGCGTACATGTTATATAGCACAAGATTACAAGGTTCGGCCGGTGGTTATTAGCCTTGACCTCTACTCCAAGTTATACACAAGATAAGGAGATAGATATCAATCTAGTCTAACCACCGGCCATGTTTACAACAGATCACACGTATACAATATTGATACAAGTTGACACGACTACAAGCCTATCGTCTAACAGTAAGGACAATTTAACACGCATCACTATAAACATGTTACACTTATAACACTGCTCGTCTAGATTTTAATAGATGGTAACAGCATAAGATGCATCGTGGAAACATTTCATTATTCATACGTATATAATTTTACGGTTACCGATACCATGGGAAAAATGTTTGATTCTTGTGCAGCTAATTTTTGCCTTGCAGTACTATGTGATACAAAAATGATGTTATGCTACGTCTAAATGGAAGAATGATATTATACAAAGCAGTGCAACACAGTAATTTTGAAATCAAGCCTTTATATTAGAACAAACTCATCTTACATTGTCAATATCAGCACATCCCCTGTCTCCTGTTAGTATCTCTATGATTATCATACCAAGACTATAAATGTCTAACTTGAATGTGATCTGTCTGCGCGTATAAAATTCTGGTGCCAAATATCCTCTGCATGAATATTTATAAATCTAATCAATTAATAGAAAAGGGGATTGATATTCATTCATACATAACAAAAAAAATTACAGGAGTCATAGCAAGCTTACATAGTTCCAGTTAGTTTTTTTTTGGGGGGAAAACTTCCAATCTATTCATCTTCAATCAAGGTAGTACAACGAACGCTAGAAATAGTAAAGATTACATCCAGATCCATAGACCACCTAGCGACGACTACAAGCACTGAAGCGAGCCGAAGGCGCGCCGCTGTCATCGCCCCTCCCTCGCCGGAGCCGGGCAAACCTTGTTGTAGTAGACAGTCGGGAAGTCGTCGTGCTAAGGCCCCATAGAACCAACGCACCAGAACAGCAACCGCCACGGATGAAGAGTGTAGATCAGAAGGAACCAACCTGAAGACACATGAACGAAAACAAACGACGAACAGATCCGAGCAAATTCACCAAAGACAGATCAGCCGGAGACACACCTCCACACGCCCACCTATGATGCTCGACGCATCACCGGAACGGGGGCTAGGCGGGGAGACCTTTATTCCATCTTCAGGGAGCCGCCACGGTCTCGTCTTCCTGAGCAGGACACAAACCCTAACAAAACTCGAAAAAAGATCTAAAAATAGAGCCCTCCCACCGGCAAGGGCTGAGATCCACTCCGCCTCCATGGCCCTAAGGCCACCGGAGACGGGACGGATCGGCGCCGGCGCCGGCGGGAGGCGGAGAACCCTAGCTTTTTGGGCGGTGGCGGCCGGCTAGGTCACGTTTTGATGTAATAGCCCGGCTTTGCTTTTCATCAAAGCACCTCGATAGACCAAAATCAGCAATTTTCGGCAACATAGTATCATCTAGCAGTATATTTGCCGGCTTAAGATCCAAGTGAACGATGTGATTTTGGTGCAGATAATATAAACCATCACAAATTCCATTGATGATTTGGTAGCGCTTTCTCCATTCAAGTCCACAAGATACATCTAGAAAACGGAGAGCAGAAAGTTGGTTTAGTATTTGAGAAACTTGAAGTCGTCAGTAGTCACTAAACACTAAATAAATGGATGCTTGAACCAAATACATGCGACATCAGCCTACCGGTGATGTGCTTATCTAGACTGCCTTTAGGTAGATATTCAAAGCAGAGTAGCCTTTGTCGTACATCTGCTAAGACAAGTTTTCCCTCGCAGTTTACCATTTCCCCTTGTCTGTCAGAGCAATATCCTAGGAACCGTACTTCATTTTTGTGCGTCGCCTTCATCAGACAACGAATTTCTTCGCTAAATTTCTTCTCATCCATATCAAGCATATCGCAAAGCTTCTTCACAGCAACAGTGCCATTGTCAAGCATTCCCTATAACAGCAACATGCTTTGGCAGCGTCAACTTAAGTGTCACAGAAACCATGATCAAGACGAGGGTAGCTGACTAACTGAGAGTTACTGTATATGCATACCTTATAAACCCTTGCAAAGCCACCACAGCCAATTTCTTTGTCATCAGAGAAACTGTTGGTGATGTGCTCCAGAAGTGATAACGATAGGGCCTTTGGTTCTGCGCTTTCATCAAATAGAATACGCTGCAGTACTTTTTGTTTTGTGAGGTAATTGGCCGTATGCATCACTCTGATGCAGAGGCAGGGGATAAACCCTTTTCGAAAAGAAAAAAAACTTTTTGTGAGGTAATAGTTCGGTGATCCATTTGCAGTTACAAACACAATACCCTTAAAACAAGAAAAAATGCATTCTTCATGGGTCTATTAGATCTGGCTCTTAGATTCTCATCGCTCATGACAATACACTTCTTTTTCAATACTATTACTATACTACACTTTTAGGAAAACATTAGACAGCGCTACACTTTAGCATGAGACATGTCACAAACTCTTAACATGTCACTTTTGAATGGAACAAATACACGAGGTTAGACTCAATAAATATTCTTCTTTTGAATTGCGCGTGAAATTCATATGGTTCTCAGTCCAACAAATCAGACAAGCTTTATAGGGGGGAAATCCCAAAGAACAGAATCCTCCAAAATTCCATATAATTCCTTTGAATAAAAAAAGGTTCTTATACGAAAACATTTAAAAGAAGCCCACTTCTCAGAATTCCAATGGGATTTCTTTGAATCAAAGATGACACTGTGTGGATGATTGGTCCAAAGCGTCCTGAACACGATAAAGAAGCAGCATGTCCTGTAACTAAAGACAGCAATCATGCATGCAGGAGAAGATATTTCGCTGGCACAAAAAAATGACACGATAAAGAAGCAGCATGATTAACTAAAGACAGCAATCATGCATCGGATATTTCGCTGGCAATGGGATTACCTGAAGAAAGCTCAGCTGCAGACCACTGAAGCGATTACCTCAAGAAGCTCAACTGCAGTCCTCTGCAGCGATTACCTTAAGAAGCTCAGCTGCAGACTGCAGTCCTCTGCAGCGATCATGAATTTCAGATGTTGCCCAGTCCTGTCTAGACGTGGATTTTGTCAGGGCCCGAACTAGAGGAGATGAGGAATCGAGGAAGAACAAGAGGGGTAAGGGGAAGAACAGAGTAGGTGAGGAGAGAGCGTGCGAGAGGGGAAAGGAGATTACACTTTTCTCATTGTCTGTCTACTACAGCATCCACCAACCCGCGTACAAGTAAGCCCCAGCTGGGCGAGTCACACACGCACTCTCCTGGCAGTGCCGCAGTGGGCCATGCCCAACACACACCTCAACTCTGAACTCTGAACTTGTTGCGAGTTCTCTGAACTTGCATTCTTCGTCCGCTGTAGATTGATCTGCAGGCGTGACAGATTTTTAAAGCAAAGAGGTTCGATCTAGATCCTGAACACAAATAGGACCCAAAAAAAACTGCATCAAAAATATCCGATTACTCCTGTCACATCCACGATGCGGCTATATCTCCCACGTGTGGGGGCACGACTTAGAGGCATAGCCGCATGGTAGGCTTGTCGCAAGAGGGATAATCTTCACACATCCCATGTACTGGAACAAGCTAGATGACGCTGCCAATATGCGGTTCAAAGTTTACTTGCAGGTTGCAAACGCAGTGCCTATCAACAGAGTTGCTTGTCAACATTGCCTTCACTGTATGTGCACTTCCATTCATTCATGTGCTGGTTATTTTAGCAGGTTGTTTAATTACAGTGCTAGGCAATCTAAAACGTTTAAGCACAAAATCATTGCGCAGGAGTCAAGATGGAAGCAAAGTCAGTACCTCTGTAGTCTCCCAATCCCAGTGGAATCAAAGATCCTGCACCTCTGCTTCCTTATCCCTTTGTTTCGGTCAGCAGGAACATCTCTTGGCTCGTCAGGTCATCTGAGTCGCCGCAAGCTTCAGCCAGTGTGTGCAGCGTCCAGACACCAAACCGTCGTCAGCCTCCAGGGGACTGCTAGTCTCCACTGGCATTTGCGCAGGTGGGAGATCGAGCTTCCGCGTGGCAGCCGAAAACAAGTCGCCGTGAATCTGCAATTGGGCACGAGTAGCAACTGCAGGTTCCGGCATGGATTAAGAACAAACACGAGAAGCGACCTGTTGAGGCTCTACCTCGATCCGGGAGCGTGCCGGGTCGCCGCCGCTGCCGAAACGCCGATTTTTTTGTCCAAAAGGACCCCCTGACCAACAGAATTGTCAAAAAAGACCACTCGTCGAAAACATTGACAAAAAGGACCCCTTAACAAATGGCGGCAGGCGACATGTGGCACCTGCCGCCACGCCTGGAGGCGGCCGGACATGCCGCCACGCTAGGAGGTGGCCGCCCGGGTAAAACGTTTCTCGTACAGTGCCCCGAGCCACGACGGAACGGGTGAGGCCAGGTGGGCCCGCCGCCACTGGGTGAGGCGGCCTCTGCCCGTGCCCAGGCCGACAGGTATAGCTGCACGCTCGACGAGACTGTGGGCCATGCCGCCACCGCAGTAGGCGGCCGCACTGTTTGTGCTGCATGTGGCCCGACAACCTGTCCTATTGCAAACCGGGATGATTCCCACGCGCGCGACGACGATGAATTTCACGGGCGGATGAGGTAAAAAAGATGTGGCTGTTGCAGATGATTCCCACGCGTGGAGGACGAGAAATTTCACGGGTGGGAATATAATGAGTGACAACGCTGATGCCCTGTTGTTGCCCGGGAATCAGACCGGCTTTTGCTTCTTTTACCTCAGCGGATGCGACGACACTGCGGGAATTAATCACACGTTGCGGGAACCTGTAGGCGGCACCTCTGTTGCTACTGCACGCGCGACAGCGTCCCTCTTGCAGACTGCGGTGATTGATTCTCACATGACGATTCCCACGCATGCGGCCCGACAACCTGTAATGTGGCAAACGGCTAGGATTCCCACGCGACGACGCTCATTTCCACGGGCGGGAATCCGATGCTGTGAGGCCAAGGCAGCAGAAGAAGCTGGCGATGGAAAAGAAAAATATTCACGCTGGACTCAGCAGATTCCTGTGGTAGTATATTAAATTTCGCAATCGTTTGTATCTTAATTTCTGCAGTTTAATGTAGCTTTATTTCAGTAGTTAAATGTAGCTTCATTTCAGTAGTACGATGTATCTTATTTGCGGTTGTACCATGTCGTAATGAAAAACAAATATAGTTTTAGAACATAATTATCGAACATCGTGCAACAACTACAAAATGAAATTAAGATACTCCCTCCATTTTTATATACAAGGCCACTATCAAAATAATAATTTGCAGATATACAAGGCCACTAACACTAATCGATGCAATATTAATGATGTTTACCTCGTAGTACTAGTAAAGGAGGACATTAACTACCCCTTGCATGCATACGGGAGTGAGAGCATTGGCTTGATGTGCATGAAAGAGAAGATACACATTAATTTACATGGCAAATAAGGAGACAAGCTGCCTTGCAACATTGACTTAGAAGACATTAACTTTTGCCTTGGTACCTGTAATATGAGTTTGTGGCCTTGTATACAAAAATGGAGGGAGTAGAACATAATGTCATACAATAAGAGAGTCACCTAATAAGGCAAGTACATCTGAATTAAATGGTAGAACTGGAATACAGCTAAAAAACTACATGAAGGCATCATCGTCATCCTCCGTCGATACAGAACTCTTGCCCTTCGAGAATGCAGAACTCTTACCCTTGGACAATGCAGAACTCTTGCCCTTCGAGAATGCACTACTCTTGCCCTTGGACGATGCATAAGTCTTGCCCTTTGATGATGCAGTACTCTTGCCCTTTGAAGACGCAGAAGAATGATGATCATCATCTAGCGCCTCCAGCAATCCCTCCACGTGTTCGCTCATGTCAACGGCCACAGACCAATATCCTGTGTCATACACAGGCTGGCCGCCCGTCAGTTCCGATGGGCCGACGCTAGGGGCTGATATGATAGCCAACTCGACCTCACCACCCCTGCTACTGCATCCGGCAACATCAGTGACTGAAATGAACTCCACATACACTATCGGCTGACCATACATTGAGTTATTGGAATTGTTTGCAAACCTCATGTACGACCCCCACGACCGATCACCTGTGACAGGCCGCAAGCCCCAACGGGCAGCTGTCCACTCCTAGCAGTGGCGCACCAGATACAGGTACGCCATTATTGACATATTACTAATGGCGCAACTGGTGTGTGGTGCGCCATTACTAGTTTTGAAAAAAAATTGTTAACAGTGGTGCATCAGGGGTAATGCGCGATTACTAGTTGGCATAGTAATGGCGCACCTGTACAAAGTGCGCCATTACTATGTGTATGACTGGGTCAAACCTTGGTCAAACTTAGTAATGGCGCACCTACACAAAGTGTGCCATTACTAACTTTGATCAAGGTTTGACCAAGTCATACATATAGTAATGATGCACTTTGTGAAGGTGCGCCATTACTAACTTTCTTTGCACCCCGCCCCCCCCATGGACCGCCTTTTCAGTTTTAGAAAAAATAAAAGAAAATGATGGAAATGTCAAAAAATAAAAGAAAATAAGTTTCTTATGTGATATGTGGTCTATTTGTTGGGAAAATTTACAAATATGAATTTTGATTTTATTTGCAAAATCTCTCTGAAATTTAGTAAAATGGGCATAACTTTTGCATACGAACTTGGATTAAAAAGTTTTTATATGAAAAATCATCTACTCAAAAAGTTATATCCGAATTCAACGGGAGAACCCCGTTGAAGATTTTCAGAATCCCCAAAAACCTAACAAAACGAAAGATACGGGGCTTTTAAGATCTAGAGGGGGAAATGAAAAAGGTTTCAAACTTAGTAATGGTGCACCATTTGCTAGGTGCGCCACTATTAACAGAAAAAAAATTGGTTTCATTTTTTTTTCAAAATATGATATGTAATATGACTGGGAAGTTTGAAATATTTTTTCAAAATTTCATCACACTCATGAACATGAACAAAGTCCTAGACATCAACAATGTTTAATAGGATTGATATGATAGATATATCAACAAGTGCCTGTTAAGTGAAGTGGTGCTGGGGTTGGATAGAACTGCAAAGTTAAGCGTGCTTGGACTGGAGTAGTGTGAGGATGGGTGACCTTCCAGAAAGTTTGACCACGGAGTACGGTTTGACTTGAGATTAAGCATATTGACCTGAGATTAAGCCATAGTGACCCGAGATTAAGAAAAAAAAACGAAAAAGAATTTTGAATTTTTGGTGAGTAATGGCGCACCGTTGGACATAATAATAGCACACTATGTGATGCGTCACTATTATCTGATATACTAATGGCGCATCATGGGTGTGCCATTAGTACTTGTTACTAGTGGCGTGATGATAGTGGCGCACCTATAGTGCGCCATTAATGGCCAAAATAGGTGCGCCATTAACATGCTTTTTCCTAGTAGTGGTCCCATCATTTCCTCCGTCAACGAGGAAGGCCTCCATTGTCATTTTTTCCCCTGCATCCCTGGGCCAAACACCGCTCGGATGCACCTTCTAACTGTTGTGTAACCCACGTTGACCATGTCTCTCACTACAACTGTAGTCGACTTGCACAAGGATACATCCACCCTGAAAGGACCGTCGCGCAAGACGTTCCCATAATACACTACTAAATTTTCCATAGTACCTAACCAACATACATGTTTACATTTCAAATAATTGGTAACTGAACATTTAGTACTAGTACGATGACAACATTTACATATCATACGACTAAAATAATAACTATATTTTCGTTACAAATATTCGGTATTTAAAGAACTATTTTTTCTCAAACTCGTCTATTAGCGTAACAAACTAAAACTCTGTTTGCTTTTCTCTAACTACCCCAAAAATTTCCTAAACTGGTTCTTGTAACATGCAAAAACTGAGCTTTTGGAAAAACTAGTAAAAACTAATTTTCTTACAACATGTTATGACAAAACCGAGGGTAATTACTCACTATCCAAACAACCACTAAACATAATAGTACGATAATAACATTTTAATACCATATGAGTAAAACATTTAATTTCTTTCGGCTTTATATAATTTTTTCATATCATATGATAACAATCATTTATTTACAAATAATAATATTTGCAGCGGCATGCACATTATTCACAACAGTACATCAATATAAAAAATATTAACAAAATTACAGTGTCATTTTATACCTTAGCTCCAATATGGATGTGCTTGCGAATGCAATTAAGAGTCCAACAGTTCGAATAAATATTCGTCACCAGTACTATATGAACGGAGTCAACCTATTATCACATGAACATCAATATTACACATGGATTTTTCTTTCTGCTATCAAAAGTATGAAAATAGCACTTGCATGTATATGGTCATCACCTCAAAAGGGACAGCGAAGATGGAAACACAATTTCTTCAATCACGTCATCTCCTCCTTGTTTGCTACTAAGATGAATTATTTTACCTAATTACATACATGATTAAGTACATTAACACCTAATCTTAACATATAAAATTTAAATTATTGCAACATAACAAAGTAGACCTAAGGTTTCCTAACCATAGACTTATTAATAAACATACCACATGAAATGATATACCAATTTTTTTTCTTAATTACCATATTAAGATCTTCTCGCATGTCAATACTAATGGACGCAGCTAACATCTGTCATTTGAAATTGTTTCTAACCTCTAAGCACTAACATCGCATAGCTAATGAGGAGCTAAAAGGCTAACTAATTACCACCCTGCATGCACACAAAAAAACAATGTATTGCAAAGCTCATACCTTGATCATTAACTTCGTACTTCACTTTGCTAGGCAAATCCTACTGCTAAAGCTCTAAATGACTCCAAAAAGTGATGAAATAATGCCTAACACAACACAGAACACATCGTTCTGAACTAAACAAAAAGAGTAAAAACATCATGTATGCAAACGAAACCAACAAAAATACATAGATCCACTACACCACGACACTGCATCCCCAACAACCAGATTTGTTGGGAATACAGGTTCTGCCAACAGACAGTCGGTCGGGAAAGACTATTGCCGACCGACCTTGTTTGTTGGGGAAAGCCCAGACGGGAAAACCCTTTCCCGACCGACATAGATTTTCCGACCGACTTCTTGTTGGCGATGGGGTATCTTTTCCGACCAACATTCTGTTGGGCCTTCCCTAGGCCTTTCCCGACCAACAATTTGCTGGGGCTACCATGGGCCTTCCCCTACCGACTATCAGACAAGGATTTCTTTCCCAACCAACAATCTGTTGGGATGCCATGGGCCTTTCCCAACCGACTATCTCACAACGTATTCTTTCCCGACCAACATTATGTTGGGCCTAGCATTAGCCTTTCCGACCGATTGTTAGACTGTTTTTTCTGCTGACCATCATCCATTAGCCCTCCCATAGGTGGACTTCAAATTACCAACAGAATATACATCAAGTTATAGTGCATGTCATCCAAAAATATTGAACCAGATGCAAACAATAACAACATACATTTCATTAATTTTCACATATAAATACATCATCTGTTAGTAACTAATGACCATCCAAGTTTCCTATAAACTAATGAAACTAATTAAGCAGAGTAAACATTATTGTTCATTGCCTAAGAGCAAAAATTCCTCACATTATTTTCTAGAATTTGTCTTAAGAAGCACATCATCTGCCTTGGCTCCTTATAGTGGGCAACTAAATACACATCCTCACAGCCTTCAACCAAGATCCTTGTGTCCTTCTAGTACTTGACATCAAAGCCTTCCTTCTAAATATCATTGGAGAACATCCTCCAGTTTGAAAATCTACAAGTCAAAATCCCTGGTTAATATTTCCGCACGATAACTGGACAACGTGATATTTTCTTGAAGCTGCCTTCAGTATCATTTCATACCAAAGCAACTAAAGAGAATTCATTATCACTTATGGGGAAATGGGTAGCTTTAGCTCCCCTCTTTTGTGTTTCCTGTAACTTATTTTGCTATATCCTAGGATACTTGAAAGGAGTAACAAATCTAGCAGAGAAAGCATTTGCTAAATAAAAGGACAATTCTCTTCAGGACATGGGGATACCGCTCTTCAGGCCATTCCTGCATAAATGAAAGGAGTAAGAAATTAGATGATTAATAATAGGTAGCAGCAAAAGCATTTCCTAAGCAACGAATTTACCCATGGGGATAGGTGGATCCTTCAATATTTGCAAATCAGTGACATGCTCAAAGTCCTCTGCTATAGGCAAGTCACTTGCTATCACAAACAACAATTTAATATCTCCTTTCAAATGTTACTTCACCAACAAACCGAGGCTCCAAATCCTGGTAAAAGCCATGGTATGATTAGTAATGTGAAAAATACTCTGAAACAAGAAAAAAATGGTTCCGTAATCAGAAGACAGAAAATTACTTTCACAGACCATCATAATACACCACAAAAAAATTATCCTGACAAAATCAGTTCGCCTTGACACGGTTAGAAAATGCAGCAGAAAGAAATTCTTATAAAAGACTCACCTCTTGAATGCAAAGAAAGTGACATATTTGAATGTAACTTTGAAGCCAAGATCTGTTTGTGACCTTTGTCCACCATGCTACTACATTTTCCAAATCATTCACTGAAAAACAACAGAAAACAAAACTTTATGCCAAGCCTGCTATCAAAAGAAAAAACATGTGTAACCAGTTCATGAAAGTACTTTTTAGAAAATTACAAAACAATAATGAAGCTTAATTAACTGCTGCACATAAAGAACTTTAATGCTTCAAGGGCTTCTCTATTTCCATGAAGCAAAGCAGCATAGATTTTTTTTAAGATATTATTAAACTTATGGCCTAGTTCAAATCTGCACACTGCAGCACATAGAGAGAGGGGGGAGGGGAGGGAGAAGCCAAGTGAGAGATTGAGATCTTACCGATGTCGTTGCCGCCATGGATAGGCACCTGGTCACTGAAAGTTAGTTGGGGGAGATGGGTGTCAAACAACTAAATTTTAATAAAAAACAACCAGAAGAAGTATATCGCTATATAGCTCTGTACATTGACTAGTAACAATCAATGTTGGTCTATCTTCTCTTGTTACTTGGTGATGGTATACACAATATTTTGGTTATTCTCTTCATCTAAACATTGTCTCAGATAATGTATATAGTTCATAGCTTACATGGTTCAATAGAATTGTGAAACTGATTCATGAATATACTTTTTAGAAAACTCAAACCAATAATGATGCAAGTCAACATAAAAGAACTTTACTGCTTCAACCAGAGGGCTAGAAATGAAAGGTAGGCCAGAGTTCTCACAAGAGTTTGTCTATGGCACGGTAGATGCCAGTCAAACCAAAACTAACAAGCAACCCTTCACAATAATGAATTACGACAATCTTTCTTATTCTGCATCTCTGGTTCCTTCACTTCAGGTTCTATCTTCTCCGCAGCTTCTTGAATGTCTTTCCAGGGACGAGCTCTACAACGTCATCGTCATCATCCTGGGCAGCACCAATGCTGGCGCCAGCCTCAGCACCAGACATCTACTTCTGGAACTGCTCAGCAAGCCTCCGCTGAAACTTCTCAGAGAACAAATTAGCAATTACATTGCACAAGTCTAGCCTCTCTAGGTTCCCAATTTTTCAAAACCAGAACAACACTCAAGAGTGTAACCTATGGTGACAAGCAGTGGTGGAGCTTCAAAGAAATTTCAGAAGGGGAGGGGGAAAGCTACAAAATGATATGATTTTGTTTTTGGAATATCAAAGTACGACCACACGTTAGAATTGGTAGCATGTTGAGCATATTGATCTTATCTGCTTACAAAATACTCCCTCCATCCGGAAATACTTGTCGGAGAAATGGATGTATCTAGACGTACTTTAGTTCTAGATACATCCATTTTTCTTACAAGTATTTCCGGACGGAGGGAGTACATTTCTAACACCAATTACATATAAAGTCAGTCTAATCGTGTGCCATTTTCCCAAAGTACCATCATAGTTAACATGCATAGTGCATGGCTAAGTTCTGTCCTCCAAGTTATAGCATGTGAATTACTTATGAAAATCCACTAAGCAAATTAATTATGACAACCTAGATCAACAAAATTTGTCATCCATGCTTTATTACTCTGTAAAATATTGAGCAGAAGGTGTACAATAACTAGAACCTAGGAGTCCTTAATATAAATATATAATATATTATATGTTTATATAAATGTTTGTAATAAACAAAGTACATAAAAAATCTATGAATATGTCGGCGAAGGGTGAACACCTAGCTCAATATATGGATTGAAAATACTGGTGGTTAAATTTTCACCAGTGTGCAAAACAGAGCAATAATAGATTCCTCTACAACAAGACATAAATCCAACAGTTTGTTTGCTTGCTGTTACCGCAACATCAGGTCAATATTAGGTCTATGTGCACAATAATTTCAGGTTTCTATAATTTGACCTAATTATGTAGTGACATTTTTATGACTGCCAACAAACATCAAAAACCAACAATATAGATCGTGTTCTACTACAAATGAGCTAGTACCCAGAAAAAATGATCACTTCTAGTTACTTTTGCCAACTTTAGTCCCAATGGATGAAACTATGAGGTCGCCCCGTGCGAACAACGGAGACATGAAACCACCAATGTTACAACTTACAACAAATAGTTTGATTTCATTTGTTCATAACATTCTGATATTTAAAATATCCGGGAAGCAGGGCATAAATAAGATGCTCTTCAGGTTAAAGTACTGCAACCATCATTAGCATCATATAGTTCCGTCAGATTAATAAACATGAAAAGAAACACAAGCATGTGGTCACATCATTATAAACTAAAAGCTTGAGCTCGAAATAAGCAATCGCAAGCATGTGCAGCCTCACTTTTGCAAATAATTTTCTAATCATGCCTTGCTTATATAGTTGCAGAGTAGTGTTTTATTATATGTACTTGCAATTGGGGCTCTTGGGGAACTATCCTGTAGCCTAGATGATTTTCAGGTTGACATATAACCTGATGAAGGAGTGACGCCTCACCTGCATACATGAAGCCATTAATAAACCAATGAATTGCGACTACGGAACCAACAAAATCTAAGATTTATATCATACCTACATGACCCCAAATTGTAGACATTGGGGCAACAGTTTTTAGAGCCAATGAATCCATATAGCTACCAGATATTTCACACCTATTCAATTCAAAATCCCAGTAGATATGAATTGCATGTCAATGGGGCATGCCGTACAGTCAAGCATCATGGTAGCAAGGCATGGGGCCACAGTTTTCTTCTCAAATCACATAGTAAACGTAGAAATAGCTTCCAAATCCACACATAATATAAACCTGCACATGTGAAAGGAAAAGTTACGGACTTATACTGGAAAATTTCTTCGACCAGTCCATCCAGCAGGCCGATTTCTGGAGATAAAGTCGTTGTCTCACAGGGAAATACCTAACAGCAGAGGTAACAAAAGCCATGCCTTTAGAGGGACTGTAACCGGCCCACAGTCCTAATCAGATCTGGCAAGGGGCATCTCGGAGCATACCTTCTTGGCCGGCGGCACATAGGGGCGATGGCTGAGCTTGGGCGCAGAAGAAAAGGGCAGCCGTCGGCAGGGTGTGGACGGCAACGGCAGGACCACCTGTGCATATAGGGTGGTGTGGTGAGCGACGGGGGAGGGGGATAAGCAGGATAGAAGAGAGCACCTGGAGGCGGAGGGTGCTCGAGCGCGTAGCAACATGGAGAGAACCTCACAGCGGAGGCTGCTCGAGCCCGTGGCGGCAGTGAGAGCCTCTGCAGGTGAAGGCCGAGCGAGCGCAGCGGAGAGAGAGCTCGAGCCTAGCTGCGGCGGTGTGGAGTTGGCTCAGTGGTGCGCAGGCTGAAGTAAGTGAGGGAGATGGGGAGGGGGTTGCGTCCTCGCCGGCTGGAGAGCACGCAGCCGGCCGCAGAGAGTAGCGTCGGCGGCGGACAAAGAGCTCGAGCATGCCGGCGGCGGATGTAGAAATTGGATGGGGGTTGAGGGATTTGGGGATTTAGGAGCGGAAGGGGAAAAAGAGAGGGAGTTTTCAGTGGGCTGGGCTAATTTTGGCGCTAACTTTTTCTGTTCCCGCGTGCGCGACTTCTTGGCCCAATTAGCTGCCAACAGTCGGTCGGCATTAATCCCCGACCCATAGTCTGATGGAAGTCCTCGTATTCCCGACCTATGACCTGACATTAAATATATGAGCATTCCCGACCAACCCTCTGTTGCTACGATATGCATTACCAACCAACAGTTTGATACAACTTTTCCTAACCAACGGTCTGATGGTATTAGAGACTTTTCCCAACAGTCGTTGGTAGGGAAATCTAGTGTGTGGTGTAGTGATCTTACCTTCTTCTATCTTTTCTTCAATTTCACTATATTTAAAATCCAACTCTAAATCACCCTAAATCATGAGTGAAACTGCGTACTGAATTTATCTTTCCCTCTGTTCTTACACACTTAGAGATGAGAAGAGGAGGCCAGAGACAGTGTGCTTACGCTCGGAGCAGATGTATACTATATAAAAGGAAGAGGATCCCTGTAGTGTTGGCACAACAGGTTCCCACATCCTCGGATTCCTGCAGCGAGTGAGCGATTCCCGCAGTGCCGTCGCATCCGTTGAAGAAAGCAGGAGTGATTCCCGCCCGTCAAATTCATTGTCGTCCGCGCGCACGAGAATCAGTGCCGTCTGCAACAGGAAAGGTGTCGCGTGTGCAAAGCAACAAAAGAACTTGAAGAATAAATGTTAACAGAGAGAAGGTGTCGCCCATGCCTCGGCCCGCGTGCAGCAGGAGCTGTCGGCCAGGGAACTGCAGTGGCAGCGCTCACCGCCTCGCCCAGTGGCGGCCGGGCCCGCCACTCCTGTCCCGTTCCGTCCCAGCTACGCCAATGTGCGAAACCCGTTTTGCCCCGCGAGGCCGCCTCCTGGCGTGGTGGCAGGGCCCGCCGCCTCCTGGCGTGGCGGCAGGTGACATGTGTCGCCTGCCGCCATTGGTGTGGGGGTCCTTTTTAACAATTTTATCTGTAGGTAGTTCTTTTTGTCAATAGCATTTGGCAGGGAGTCCTTTTGGACAAAAAATCCGGAACGCCGGCGCTCCGCCTCCCTCCTTGGTCTGCGGCTAGCAAGATGGGCCTCCGTGGCGTGCTGACAAGTGGCAGACCGGCCCGTGTGTGATGGCCCACATTGCATCCGGCCTGGTACGGCCTGTCTGCTGAAAGCTCCTAATCGGCGCTCCGAGCGGCACTTCGCGTACCAGCGCCCGCGCTAACTCCATAGGCTGCGAGCCAGTAGCGCTTGCTTTCGCTCGCTCCGTGGTCTTTGATCGCCAGTTGACAATGACCGTTGACCCGTGCCACGGCCATTGATTTTCAAAAGGTTACAAAAAATATATAAAGAAGTCACAAATTCGATTTTTTCCCAATTTATAATATAATGTTTGTGAGTTTGAAAAAGTTCATGAATTTGGAAAAAATGACAGATTTTTTTATAAAATATTCATGAATTTGAACGAAGGTCATAGATTTAAGAAAATGTTCCGAAATTTAAGAACAGTTTGTGAATTCAAAAAGAGTTTGTGATTTTTAATTAATGTCAGGAAATTTTAAAAAATATCATGAATTTCGAAAAAAAAACTTGGAGAATAAATGTTAACAGAGAGCATAAACAAAGATTTTTTTAATGATTTCAAGAGGGCATAAATATACTTGACAACATGCATGTAGAGTTGAACTTATATTTCACATCCGTCCTCTCGACTGGGTTGAGTCGCGGTGAAACTAAAGTATCCGACATGGCGCCTACTCTCATCGGCGTGCGAAAACATGTACCCGTTAAGAATGACCTAATAAGTAGACACTTCAATATATACTCGTGTATAGTTATGGTTTTCTACTTGCAAACAATAAGACACTTTTCCATCACATGAATCCCAGGTGGCGGCTGGTACGCATTCTTGGTCGCTTGTCCTTGCAATGGACGCCAAGTAGGACCATCATGGGGGGCAGGTCAAACAAATCCTTAAGGACAAATTGACAGAACTGCTCACGTATGCTGCACCGCTGCAGTAGATTAATCCTCGATGCTTCTCAAGCCTACGACACTTATTTAGATAAGACATGATCCCTACTTCTTGAACATATGGTTTCCAAGCTTCCACTGAAAATGTGGTTTCCACCTGATATTGTCTCATGTAGTGTATTTATCGCCTTGTACATAGGTATCTCGAATTTCAGTTACCTATCTTCTGGCTTGTTTGGTTTGCCATCTTCTCGCTTCATGGTAGTAGTATGTCTTTACCATGTCATATGCTCACATGCGTTCTATATGATTGTAGCATATCAATCATGCATATATATATATTACATCTGGGCGAGACTTTGGCATCATACATGTATCATGTTCTGACAGTTAATGGGAGATGCCGTGTTATTATGATGTACACCCACCTCCGGGTCCGGTCCTAGTTTAAATTTGGATGCCTTTCTTACTACTCACATTTATAGACTATGTAGTACCTAAATTCCTCACATTTATTGTTGCCGCTAGAAAAAAACATTAATGGAACATTAGCAATAGATCTTCTATATAACTGAAATCAAATATCTCAAATGTATTAGAACTTGCGTAGAATGTACACAAGATCATCCTTCTTAGAGAAAAGGTGTCGGCCGAGCCCGATAAAAGGCTCGAATCTAATCCGGTTTTGAATTAACAAAGCCATCAACCGGCTAGGAATACAAGTAAGCGTACAACTAGTAAAAAAGCAAGAAACGGCAAAGATACATAGAGTTGTAGCAGCTTACGACCTATTTGTGATACAGGCAAACAAGAGATAGTAATAGGAGCCTAGCCAAGATCACCAAGGTCACACGCCATGAGCAGTAGCCACACCAGCAGAAGGGGGCGGGCAGCAAGAAACCAGCATTGACAAACATCTCCTCGCCTACTCCTGCAGAACATGCCAAGGTCGACAAGCCACTCGCTTCTACCTACGAAGAAGACCACTATCCTCTCGCCCTGGCTCGAAGGGCGCCGATTGGACAATGTCGCCTGGCAGCTCGGGCATGAGGGAGCAGAGCACCACCTTCGCTAGGATCCCACGACCTCACCACCACCTGGGCAGCCACCCAACCAGACGCAAGCAGAAGAGCACCTACCAAAGATGAAGACCGCGTGGAGAAGACGAAGAACATTGAACAGCTCGCCGCCACATTGCCCTCGCCAAGCAGAAAAGCACCATCCATACCTCCACGAACCCCAGACGACGCCTCCAGGAAGGGAACGACGTCGACACGTTGCCGCCGCCCACAAGGGGGACTAGGACTTTCGCCCCATGCGGAGCGTGGAAGAAGGAAGCAGAAGGGGATCTCAACGAGGCCTCCAAGAAGGGGAGACCGACTCCAAGAAAATGGAGACGGCCTCGCCGTGGCCACCAAAGGCCAAGGGTTTCCCCCGGTCCCACACTCCACTCCCAACCACCCGAACCCGAGAGCACGGGCCGACGTGACAAAGCCGCCATGGCCGGATCAGACCGGTGGGTGCATCCACGAGCGAAGGGCATCGATCTTCACCAGACAGAGCACACCTACCACAACCTCGTCGCCCGCATGACCGAGGCTACAGCACAGCCCTCGTGGCCGCCGCTCGTCGTAGAGCCGGTGCCGCCCGCACAGCCCGGGGCCGCCGCCCCGGCATCCACCCACCACGAGCATCTCCACCGACACAGGGAGCAGCCCCAGCACCAAGCCAGAACGACGGACCAGACCACCACGACATCCAGCGGGGAAGGGGCATGCAGCGCTCAAACCCCTAGATCCAGCCGGGGAGCAACCTAAGAACCGAAGCAGGGGCATCACTCCCAGGCCGAGCAGAGGGGCCACATCCCCTAGACGTCCTCCCGCCGGTCAAGAGAAGGACCACATGTTGCCACCAACGCGGATCTGGAAAGGGAGGCCACCATGGCGGCTAGACGGGCAGCTGGATCTCAAGCCACCCCGAAGCACGGCCGGGACGGCGGCCGCCATGGCTGACGCCTCAGAGGCCAGATCCGGGGCCAAGCACCGCGCGAGGAGAGGATGCCGGAGAGGGGGTGTCGTCGTCGGGAGGAGAGATGGGGCACAGATCTGGGCAGGGGAGCACGCAGGGACGCCCCGCCGCCGCCAACAGCCGCACGGGCGAAGCCCGGGACGGCCGCCGACGACGACAGAGGGAGGAGGCGGCCGTGGGTGGCCTGGCGCCGGATCTAGGGGTTCGCCCCCGTGTTGCCCAGGAGCGGAAGACGCGGGGGGGGGGGGGGGGGGGTGTAGGGACAGGAAATTCTAGGCAACTCACAAGATCATCCTTCAATTTACATGTGAATTTTTTCCCTATCAAAAATTATAAAACGGTTGTAAATACAGAAGCAATACTTGTTCTGCAACCATCAATACTAGTTGCACACCTATCTGACGTTGATTTATGTATCGGCAGTCAATTGAGTTGATTTACTATATCCTACTCTCTCTATTTCTAAATATTTGTCTTTCTAGAGATTTTAACAAGTGACTACATACGGAGCAAAATGAGTGAATCTGCACTTTAGAATATGTCTATATACATTCATATGTGGTACTTCATTTGAAATCTCTAAAAAGATAAATATTTAGGAACAAAGGGAGTATTAGTTTGATTCGGACAAAAAAAAATTGCACGGCACAATTTTTTTTTTCATCTACGCCATGTTACCTCTGAAAGAGAGAAACATACATCCATTTGTTTACAAATTGAGATTTATTATGAACTTCATTCTTGGTAACAATGGTTGGATGGATAGAAAGAGGTCTAAAGCCATATCCTCGTCTTAAACATTGATCACAAAGCCATGCTCGTGTGCAGTTTAAGCCATTCGGGCAATGGTTCAATCACTCAAAATTTGTTCAATGTACATGGATAATCAAGATGTCGCTCGATCTTAGTATGAGCCATAGTTAGCTGATTCACTACAACAGACTTCGAACTCCGACTCAGATGTTACATCGATCGACCTAGTACGGGATTCGAATTCGCTCAGATCGGTAGCGATTCGGTGCACGATTCGCCGATCTCAAAACAAACTGAAAAAATAAGATCGTCGGTAATCTGATGTGCTCATGAGTACAGCAACTCGTCCGGGCTAGTGGCTACGCAGCAGTGATGCAGACCCGGTGGTCGGGCAGCAGCAACGCAGACGCAGTGGCCGGGTAGCCGACAACAGCGACTCGACCGGCGCTGGGATGGTATCCGGTCCACGGCGACGGCGGACCAGAACGTGGAGGCCGGAGAATGGTGAGACCTGCGAATATGTGGTGGCCGGCGTGACGGCCAAGGCTGCCAAGACCTGGTGGCCATGGTGGCGGCCATGATGATGTCGCCTCCGTCCAGCAGCATGTTCTTCTCCCATGCGTGCATCACCTCCCTCCCCCATTCCTAGTCCATTGGCAATCTAGATTTAGCAGTTGTGGAATTGGGAGAAGATGACGGGATGGATTTATGGGGAAGACGATGGGTCTGCTATTCTTTTCCTAAAAGCATGGTTAATAGTATATCCAACTGCTGGTTATATTTGTCATGCTATATACAGTCATCACTTATACTCATTTATATAACAAGGTTTGCTATAAGAGTACTATTATTTTTCACCTTCTCTTTATCACTTTCTAACTATTTATTGTATTTGTCTAGAAATACACATATAGGTGGCTCTTGCATGAGAGCCCACCCTCATCATTTTTCAGTGTCTCTCTCTTTTATATAGACAAAAATGTTACGTAGGCGGGCTATAAATCCACTATTATACTTGCTCTGACGGGCCCAAGTTGAAAAAATTGGTAGCTTGACGTGTCCAAGTGAAATTCTTGGTGGAAACTTTCCCTCCATTGATGACTTTGGTATTTGTTATGTCATTGATTCAAGTGCTCATTAAGAGGTCCCTGTGCACGTAAAGTAGGCCAATGTAATACTAGCATTTTTCTAGGTACATTTTCTAGTTAAACTATGAAACAGGCAAGAAAGGGTATAAAAAAGGAGCAACCCAAGGGTGGAATCGGAGTCCTCTGATTAGAGATGTATAACCCCCCTCCCCCCCAACTCGATTCATATGCACAACCGAATCACGAATCCCGGACCCAGCGAACTGCGAATCGGGCAACTACTATGAGCACTTAATTTTGATCATATCTTTACCTAATAATAATAAAGCAAATTTGGTTTCTTTCGTCCGTCATGGCATTTTTCAGAAAAATCCCTCTATTTCAGAGAATTCAACCAGCAGTCCTGTAAGTTAAAACGAATCGTTATTTTCGTATTTTACACAAAAGTCCATGTCTTTTCTTGAAATCAACCCGCCGTCCGGATTTAAGTCACACCTGAACCGTTATTTTACATTTTTTGAAAACACCCCCTGATGTTTTAGATAATTCATCCGTGAATCATATTTAAGTCAAACAAATGCTTTTTAAAATCATCCATATTTTTTAAACCGTAACTCCGATTTGAACATGTTAAATATGAAGTTTGATTAGAAAAATATGTAGAATATGAATATGAGATTAGTTTTACCTGTTAAGTATTTTTAAATATTATTTTGGAATATATTTGAGTCAAACAAAATGATTTTCTAAATTATCTGTATCTTTTAAACCGTAACTTCGATTTTAATATATTATATATGAAATTTTATTAGAAAAATGTGTGGAATCTAAATATGATGTTAATTTTACCTGTTAAATAATTTTATGGAAGCAAACTTATAATTTAGAGCGCAAGATTCGTTTTTTTTCATACCGGCAGCGATCCAGATTGCAAATAAACACCCAACTATAACCATATACGGAAAAGAAAACATCGATAACTACACATGCATACCTCTGAAAAATGTCGCAGGGGAAAACAACAGATTTCTCATCGCGAGAGTGAGAGAAAGCGAGCGAGAGAGAGAGAGAGAGAGGGAGAGAGAGGGAGAGGGAGGAGCGAGGGAGAGAGAGACGCCTTAGGATTAACCATATTTAACACACGTTTTTTGTTGTTTTGTGTGAACACCGAGGCCATGGTCGGCGAGGGTGACAAGGAGGATAAGCGGCAACACAAATATGATGCCTCGTGAAAATAAAGGAGATGGACCTATTATGGTCTTGAGTGATGGTTGTTGAGTTAAGAGCGTGTGTTATGTTTTCTCTCTCGTTGCAACGCACGGACTCTTTTGCTAGTCATTTAAAAGATTACTACAATCTGAATAGGCATGGACATACTTTCCTTGCAGCTTATCCTTTTAGATTTGCTCTACAAGCTTGCTCCACATGTATGCTTTGATCACACATATTAATACAACAATAAAAAAGATTTTCCCGCCTACCAGATCTCTCAATGTAAAGCCATGTCACGGGACCA
This sequence comes from Triticum aestivum, assembly GCF_018294505.1. Lineage (NCBI taxonomy): Eukaryota > Viridiplantae > Streptophyta > Magnoliopsida > Poales > Poaceae > Triticum > Triticum aestivum. Next base: position 57,835,799 of record NC_057812.1, read on the forward strand.
TATACGATATTTCAGATGTCTCTTAATCCCGGCTCATGCATTGTCATGAGGTAGATACAACCAGGGCGATCCATGAAATAACAATAATAACGATCACAATTTGCCCTTAATTTAACATTGAGACGTTCTTATTGCTAATACAAAAACATGCATCCAAGCCGGAAAGGTGTGGGTTTCTATTATAGGAATCTCCGCTCAACCGAAAGGTGGCCAGGTTACTTTGGCGGGCACCTCTAGATAATAGCTATCCACGAAAATAATGTGATGCAGACAACCCGTACCAAGAGCCTTCGGTGGAAGTATCACACGCGGCTCTAGTTCTGATCGGTTTGTCGAAACTTGTATCCCCTGACAACTCTCTAGTCGGAATAACCTGAAAACTGAATGTTTTAAAAATAGTGAGAAACTTTCCAGTCATATCATGGTACTTGATTTAGTCCATTATCAGCTGGTGGTTGTTCTCTAGTGTGAACACATCCTTTATCATTTCTTCTTGCAAATCAATGGACACCAAGTAACATTACTATGGGATCCTAATCAAATAAATCCCCCTATTTTTCGTCGATGATGGTGGATGGTTTTCCTTCTAGGATAAGTGTGAACATTGACTAGTCGTCGGAGGGAAAGAACCATGCCTAGAATCAGTAAAGAAACATATTTACATAAATTAAAAAATACATCCCAGCCTTGGGGGTGTAGACAGTGGCGGATCTAGGATTTGAAATCAGGGTGGTCCATTTTTTTACAATAAGCATGACATGTGAATCTAAGCAATAATATTTTCCATCAATAAGGCTACCTGGGGAAGGTGTGATGTGGAAAATTATGTGTGCGCTCATTGGCTCATGTACTGGATAGCATACGAAAGCAAAAGGCAAAACATAAATAAAAATTGGCGAATATGTACCCTAAAATCAGGCTAAGGCCTCCTTTGGTTTGGAGGAATTTTGCAGGATTTTCATATAATAGGATTTCTACAGGAATTTTTTAGAGCTCTTTGGTTTGTAGGAATGAAATCCTATTTCTATGGAGGAATTCTTCCTATCCTTCACATTTCATAAGAAAATAAACATTAGCCTAGACTCAATGGAAAAAATCTTATGGTGTGAATCAAAGGGCATCTCATTTACAATTCCTATGCATAGGATTTGAGATGCATGTCATCTCATTTCCTATGACTTTCCTATTCCTATGATTTTCCAATCCTATGAACCAAAGGAGACCTAACTGGGGCCTGAGGCAGGTTTCTACTTGCCACCGGCCAACTTCCAGACTGGTGATTGGGCGACTGGCGCTCACTTTGCACGGGATAGCGCTAGGTGGCCGGGTCAGGGTAGGGCAACAGGGGGCGCGGTTGGCGCTGAGGGTTGGGCGGGAGAGAAGGAGAGGGAGGAGCCTCCTGGCCGGCTGGGAGTCAGGGCAGGGAGCAGGAGAGGAACGGCAGGCCAGCGCCGCAGCGGTGACGAGGCGGCACGGCTGGGCGTCGGGGACGGGAAGAACTGGTTGGATGCGTTCGCGGGAACTCCTATGCGCCGCATTTTGCGGCGAGTAGCGTCTCGACGCACACAGAAGCAGCGAACTGGGCCGGCCCAGCAGCGGGAGCGCAGCCGAAAACTCCAAAAATTAATGTGCTCAATCAGGTTCGAACACACGACCACACAAACTACAGGGAGCTCCTATAGGCCACTCGCTGCGGCAAAGTGCCGGCGCTTCGCACAGGAGCGACTAGCATGGGCCGGCCCGTTTAAAGTGGCAAGCGGCGGCACATTCCCGACATGAAAAGTCGCAAAAACAAAATATTGCTAGCGCTGTAACTCGAACACGCGACTTCACACTAGTTGGACGGAGAACAATTTTGAAAAATCTTGAACAAATCTGGAATCGCGGTCAATTTTTTAAAGCACGAACATTTTTAAATCTTGAGAATATATATTGAAATGGGGAGCAATTTTGAAAAATCCCGAACAAATTTGGGAGCACGAACATTTTTTGAATATGTGAACAATAAATTGAAATCTGACACATTTTCTGAATCTCAAAAGTTTTGTACTTCTTTGTGCAACGAGAACAATTTTTGAATTTTGAGAACATTTTTTGGAAACACGAACAAAATTTAAATTTTTCGATTTTTTTTAAAGGAAGAGAAGAAATGAAAGAGATATCGTAAATATTTTGTAAAACTGCGAACATGTTCTGAAAAAGAAAATAAACTTGAAAAAAGAAAATGAAACAAAAAAGAAAAAAAATGAAAAAGAATCAGAAATATAAATAAAAGAGAAATAAAAAACAATAGAAAACCAAAAAAGGACCAGAAAAAAAGATACAGGAAAAACCCTGGTTCAGGGAACCTTCTAGAAGGTTCCCAAAACCGGTTGGACGCATTATGTGTAAGTGGGCCGGCCCATGTCCG